>NW_004525116.1:13066-57257 GCF_000260255.1 Octodon degus
TATATGATATATAGCATATATATAAAACTATAGACCACTACTAGTTACATCGCTTTTCCCTTCTCTTTGGACTATGATAAGTGCTTGAGTTGTGACTTCAGAGCTGGGTAACTTTGAAATTAAAGTGAAGAGACTACATGGAAAGGTAATTTGCGTGTGTAATATAAGAAGATGCTCCATAGGTATGTTACAGGCTTACTTTAACTCATTTGACTTAAATCTCCAAAGTAACTATAATTTGACGATAATAGTATAGCAAATTATGATGAATAGCTTTACTTGAATGTTTAAAAGTTCATATGTTCATATGCTTATTCTGGGTATGGGTATCAGAATTTAGCAATTGTTAAAATGTACGAATGTCTTAATCTACTGATTACAAAGCAAAGGAAAAGAAAGGAAAGAAAATTCCCAGAAATAGAGAAAAGGTTGGTAAAACAAGTCTGAGAACATAAGATAGTAAAATATAATAAGATTGAAAGATTATACATTCTAAATTGGTATTAAAGAAATATTTATATAATAGCAACAAAAAGTACACGTTTAAATTACAAAGGTGTATAAAAGTCTTCAAAATTATTTAAATACACTAAGTATGCTAAGTTACTAGTGTACTAGTGTATACAAATATTTAAGTACCCTAAAATGAAAGAAAAGTTGAGGAATGCAAGTTAGACCAGAGGCAAAAGATGAAGGAAGGAAGGAAAGAAGGAAGAAAGGAAGGAAAAACAGAAGAAATAAAAGATCATGTGTATTCATTGTCAAGACCTGAAGTTGTCATCATTCAAAATTGGGGTTACAGGGGCCAGGGAGATGGCTCAGTAGACTAAGTGCTTCCCTGGCAAACTCAAGGGCCTGAGTTCAATACCCGGTCCCACCCAAAAAAAATAATTAAATAAATATATTGAGGTTACAAACATAGTTGAAATAAAAAATCAGGGTACATTTTTCTTTAAAAATTGACAAATTAGCTGTAAAATTTATATGGAAATTCAATGCAAATAGCCAAAATAATCAAAAGTAGGGGAATATATTTGATCTAGATTGGAATAAATTGTAAATAGGCAAATAGATATGAATACATGTTATGTGATTATAATGACCATGTGATATTAACATAAAGACAGATATATGATTAATAAAACTGACTATGCAATAAAAAATAGACCTACACACATATATTCAGTTGACCTTTAAGATCTCACAAAAATAATTCCTTTAGAAAAGTAGAGAGGTTTCAATCTTTCAACATATAGCTCTGGTAAAACGTGTGGAAAAAATCTTGGCTCATATGTGTGGCTAATCTCATCTACACAGCTGACTCATTTTTTTTTTTTTTCAGAACCAGAGATTGAACTGAGGCCCTTGTGCTTGCCAGGCAAGCACTTATTCTACTCAGCTATCTCCCTTGCCCCTTCAAAATTCTTAATATATGCAAATTTTAAAGAAAGCAGAAGAAAAACCTTTGCAACTGGCAGTGGCAAAGATTTATTAGACAGAAGTCGTAAATTACGTACCATAAATAGAAAAAGTGTCCTAAGTTGAACCACATAAACATGGTGAATTATACAATTCTGAAGTATGCATTTTTTAGCTTGAAAACTAAAACTAAACTGCTATAAAAAGAGAGGACTGATAGACTGAAGAGGTAATCCACATAGTAGGAGAGCATATTTGCAAAAACATATATCTGATGAAGCATTTTGTCTAGAGAATGAAGACTCCTTGCTAAAGAAAAAACCCAGATACTTTAAAACATAACCAAAAATTTCAAATCACCTTTCATCAGTAAGTTATAGAAATGGTCACTTAGAACGTGAAAATGATTCTTAATGTAATTTATCTTCTAAGAAATAAAGAATGAAGTGACAATAAAATATGAGACACATAATAGACAGACTGATAAAACCAAGAGTCCACTAGAATATTGACCAACAAAAACTATCAACACATTATTGTTGAGAATAAATTATGATACAACTTCTTTGGTAAAAAAATTAAATTTCATAAATACCTAGGTATAAATATATAATCATTCAAATCTGTGTCTTTCCAAAGGTAAAGGAACATATCTGTTTACAAATTGACTTATAAGGTAATATTTATAAAAGTTTTAATTTTATTAGTTTTCAACTGTAAATATCCCAAATCTCCTTCAATAGGTCAACAAATGAATGAAATGTGGCCTATTCATAAAATTGAATGCTATTAAACAATGAAAGGAGTGAACTGATACTTTTTGAAATTAATTTCAAAATTATTGTGCAAACAAAAAAAATAAAACATATAAGTCAACATATTTTATGATTCCATTTATATGAAAGTTTATAATATGCCAGGAAATATCTGTAGATAACAGATTAGCGCTTTTCTGGGGCTACGGATAGGCAGGATTCATTACAAAGGGAGTGAAGGGAACTTGTAGGGATTATAGACATGCTCTGTAAACTGATTAGGGTGCTTGTTGATGGGTTGTATGCATTTGTCAAAACTCACCAAACTCTGTACATTTAAGAATATTCCATGTTGTAAACATTGTTATTGTTAATTTTACATACAAAAGATATTCCTATAAAAAGAAAACATAGAATGTTTTTAAAACACAAGGCCAAATGTAATTCCTGAACCAAGGAGTCTTGCAAATCTATAATAAAATTTGTGAAAAATTGAGAAAATGATATGCATAGAAAATGAATATTTAATATACATATTTAAAATATTTAATTTCTAAATAATAAAGAAATGTTAAAGGAGGCAGTGTAAAATTTTTATCGCTCATCTTATCTAAAATTCAAAAGAGCAACAGCATTGCACATGTCATGGAAAAATTGGCATACTCATATAAAGTTATCAAAAGTATAGAGTTATATGTATTTTTAATAAGATTCTAGTACAACGCGGGCTAAAATTTGAAATGTGTGTAGATACTGACTGATAATTTTCACTGTGTGGATAATGAGAAAGTATTATTAATGACTTCCTAAAGAAACAATTCCATTTTGCAGTTTATAATACCACACCTTTGACTATCTAATGAAATGACCTGTTTAAATCAGCTTTTTCCCTTTTCACCAGAATAAATGGCCTTTTGTTTGGGCAGTGACAAGCGAATGGATTTGTGAAGAGAGTTGAATAGCCGGTAACAATGAGAGATACGTGTTGGAAGGTGAGAAGAATAAACTGTTAACAAGGCCGACTGAACTTCAGAATTGTATGCATCAAAGGAAACTCTTATAATCAACAGGTACTGCAGCACAGATGAGAGATCCTCAGGAAATCTTCACTTCAGGGGCAAAAGCTACTCCTCTGTCATCAGCAAGTGCTGGCTTATCCTGGTGCCAAACCACAGACCAAAACTAAACAACACAAAACTCTTTGCTTACTTTTTTTATCATCCAAATGTCTTATGAATGAAATTCTTAAGAATTTTATTAATTTTTGCCTTCTATGTGAATAAGAAGAAATTTGTGAAATTCTTATGGCATGAAAACATGGTCAAAGACTATTGAGTTTTGATAGGAAAACTTTTGTTTTTTATTCCAACAGTATAGCATAGTTGAGAATTTAGATGCATACATGTGATACTGAAGATCAGAAAACATAGAACACAAAGGTTTCCTTTTGCATAGCGTGGAACCCTTTGCAGCTTTCTGTAAATGTATAATTTCAAACACTAGTAATAAATATAATGCAGGGCCTGCCAAATAGCCTCCCAGGCACAGGGCCTGGGTGTTTGATCCCAAGGCCTGCAGTGCTAGCCTGCCCCCAGGGCATGCTGAGAGGGCAATTGAGACTGGGCGTGGTGGCACTCACCTATAATCCCATCTCTTGGGAGGCTATAAACAGAGGGATCACAATGAGTCCATTCTAGTAGTGAGACCCTAAACACTCTGTAGATCCTTCCCTAAAATACAAAAACCAAAAACAAACAAACAAAAAAAAGCTTCATGAAGACATATTAATTTCAAAAAATGGAGAACCAGGTTAACTATTCATTGTTAATATTTTCTTTGAAGATGGAATTATGAGGTTTGCCATCACACACTTTATATAAGACAGTCCACTTAGAAAAAAAAATCAGGATATAATTAGTTCATGAACTGCAAACAACCTAAAGAAAGGCAGAAAGTAAAAGAATAGCACCAGTTCTTGTTTCAGTAATTTTACAACTGTTATTGATGTTTATACATTTTTTTCTTCCACCAGTCAATATTTTTAAACTAAACTTGGAAACCATCAATTTTTTCACATATTAGATTGTAGAACTCTTTTATTAATTTTTGCCTTCTATGTGAATAAGAGATGCACTAGAAAACCTATGATTCATTCTCTTCTCTGTGATATATATCCTTGCATCCTCAAATATACAATCAGTCATTCTGGCTAGTACATTTCTGCGTATAGATTACTGGTGCACTAGAATATAGAAGACTGTAGCAGTCATGGGGTAATCTCAATTCCATTCTAGTGTTTTTCTGTGAAAATAACCTACTTGGGCAATAATCCCTTTTAACCATGAGGCTTAAATTTATGTGCAAGTGTCATCAGAGGTCATTATAGAAGGAATAATTTTAGCTCTGCCATATTGATTCATATGTCTATGTTCTTATTATTAGACAATAAGAGTCACTTGTTGATGGTATACACTACTTTTGACAGATATCTCAGGCTGTCCCAGTCATTGTTGCAGAACTGATCCCATATTGAAGCCCCAAGTAAGCCTTTTCATAGTTTGACCAGCCTGCCCCCATTCTGCATGATGGGGCAGAGACAGGAATCTAAGTCTTCCAGCATCATTTGCTATGTGATCATGAGTTTTGTCACTTACCTGTGAGATCAGTTGTGTACAGAATAAAGATCCCCAAAACACTGTGCATAAAACAGTTTCTAAGGTCTGTGTTTCTCCTCATTATTCCATGTATCACTTTCTGTACCAGTAGAGTGCTCTTTCCATTACTAAGGAAACTTATTTCTAGGAAAGACAACATTGTATATACTTGTCCTTTTTAAAAATTGTATCATCTTTAAAACACCTCAGGTAGATTTCACAATCTAAGAAGGGATTACATTGCAATTATATTGATTATATATTAGTTAGAATGAAATTAGTTACTATATAGTACGGAGTTATTGTGGCAATATCAAAACAAGTAACTTCATGACAGTGCGACCAGAATTGAAATCTTTGTTAAAATTTAGGTTTTTACTTTATATCCCAGTTCTAATTAGGTTGTCTAAGAGCAGTGAATCCATAAGATAAATTTATGGTTAAGCTCATTTTTTATTCCTACAGACACTGAGGTTGAGAGGAACTGCACAAAGTTGTCAATCTTGTAACATAAAATTCCATAAAAATTGAGCCCTTCTTTTGCTGCACTACATTTTTAACTGTGGCAGGCTTTCCTTCAGAACCCAGAACAGATGGACTGAAGTTTCAGTGCATGTGCAGACTTGTCACACTCATGGCTCCTTCTCCAGATTCTCCTCACCTAACACCACTTTTGAGAAGCTAACACTAGACAATAATTCTCCAAAATAAACTTGTCTGCTAATTAGAATCAAGACAATATCTCCAGGGCAGTGAAGCCTAGCCTCAGGAGTCCAGTGATCACAACACATGCTTCTGATAACCACAATGAATGCTGGCAACCAGTATCTCTACAATAGTGACTTAACTCGAGAAGCCAAGAGTCTTGATGAACACAAAAGACCAGCCCCACTGATGTTCCAGAGCCTTTCTGTCTCCAGGCAGCTTCTCTCGCTTTTGCCATTTCTTCAGATTCCACTGGGTTGCTGAGACTCTACTTTACCAGGGAAAACTAATATTGAGTACCTGCTTCTCACAGACTTGGCATGATGAAAACAGTGGGGGTTCTTACTGAGCAATATGAATAAATTTCTTTTGGTGTTTTGTGAGACTCAGAACTGAGGGATAGTTAGCGCTTCAGAAAACCTCTTCCTTGTTCCTATGGAATTTAGTGGTGCCATTTCTGGTAAGTGGCAAGTATAAAATTGAATCAGTGGTTATCTTTCACCACAGATGTTCACAGTGAATGGGAATGAATGTTCTTTATGGTGCTCTGAATTTTCCTAGGTAGTAATACTGGGCCACTATGACTTCTAGCTAGACCTGTCCTCTCCTTTTTTGGTTTTCTTTCTATTCAGTTAGTTGACCCATGGTTTAAATGAGCCATGAACTTCACCTTTTTTCTCACCTCCCTCACTTATCTCAGCTGGATGTACACTTTTAGTTCTAATGGAAATCTATTAATTAAACAGCATTTTAGTTAGGCCATTTGGAGATGTTCAATTTTTTTCTTGTGTAAATAAGAAGATAAATATTTCACTGCTTTACTATTGGAGTGTGTCTATATTATTTATTTTGATTCATTAATTGATTTGGGGAAGATAAATATTAGAATTTCTCAAATTTTGAGAACATTAAATCTGTGTAAATTGTTCATCTTTTGAGAACATACAGAAACCCACAAATGCTGCTTCTAATTATATCTAATTTAAAGAAAATCAAGAGGAATGTCTGAGAAGCCAGAAATACACAAATCAGAAGTATCATCTGCAAGGTTAATAATCTGAATTCTATGTCAGTGATGGAATGTCATCATAACGTTTTTTAAGGCCATGTAAAGTAGGGAGTCTAGCTTTCCAGGTTAGACAGGTTGCTACAGATCATAACACTTGCTTGCTATGGTAAGTCAGAGCCACTTTTGCAAATTATTACTTAAGGAGCCTTTGCTGCAGTGTCTTCCATACATCCTAAGAGTTGATTTCATTACTGCTTACTCAGTGTTGTTCAATTTTATGTAAAGTAATAAAACAATTCGTGCAAGTAACTCTCCCAAAGTCACAAAAAGGGAAACTTAAAAATAAAGTCATTTGCACTTCACATTGAGGAATCCTTCATATTCACTTTATAACTTATGTATAATCGATTTGAAGAGAACTATTTTTCTCCTTTGTATCTGGTTCCTGATGTTACTTGAAGCAGATAGGGCTGTCTTCTCAGATGACTGGAGATCTGCAACTCTGTGCATCATTAAAAGTGAAAGCACATCGCGCCATTCAATTAGTCTATGGGGTTGTATTAATGTTACATAAAATCCCATATGTCTGGAGTCAGCTGACTGGATGTTCAAACGTAAGTGACAAATAATCAAATTTTGTTTACTTGGTATTAATACATTCAGATATTATATCAGAATCAGATAATTTCTACTTTTGTGGTTTATTTTTATACTATAGTAAGTAAATGGGACAGTAAGCAGTGTGTAAATAATAAGTAACACTGGATGAAAATCTTTTGGGAATGTGACAAAAGAAAGATAACCAATGGCCATAAATTTAGATTATCCAGTGAGTTGTATAATTGATAATGTCTATGTGCCTACAAAAAGGCATCACATGGGGAAATTTTGCAATGGAAATACAAGTGATGCAGACTATTTTTTTTACACTTTAATTTTATACATAATAGTGATATTGTATAAGAATAATTGGTGATAAGAGTAATATATAATACTATTATATATTATATAGAGTAATATATATAGAGAGAGTAATATATAATATATGGAGTAATATATAATACTATTATAGTAAGGAATAGTGATAAATAATGCTATAGATTTGCAAATACAATGTATAAATTATCAATTGTTGGACTTTGTACTAAGGAAGAAAAAATAAACTTTCCAAATTCTAGGGATTAGATGCACTGCATTTCAGAAATGTCCAATAGTTTAGATTAAGGACTAGAAAGCATAATGATGCTAGAAAATGCAAAAACAAAAATTTTGATGACTGATGGGGATAATGCCTTAACATGAAATGGTGTGAAGCTTCATAAGTAAATAAACAAAGAATAGGTACTAAATAGTTTTGCATCTATAGAAACTTTACTTACTAGAAGAGGCAGTTGGAAAATGTTCCTGTGCAAAATTGTGCTAATCTTCGGCCTAATAGTGAATTTAAAATCAAATATTTTTACCATTTTACAAATTGCTTTTAGTAACAAAATGGTATAGAGTCTCATCTGTGTAGTAATATATAAAGGATATAAAATTGATCATTTATAAAAGGGAAGCAGAAACAGTTCAAGTACTCAATTGTACTGTCCTCCACATTCACTGGCAAGATCTGATCCATTTCTACAATGCATCTATCTCTAAGTTTCTCTGAGGTATATCAAAATGAGAAAATGTAAGAGCATTGCAAAATGTCTCAAAGGTGGTAAGTCTCACTCTGTCCTTCTTTTATTAAACAGAGAAATATTTTTAAATATTAATATTATCTTCTGTGCCACATTAGACTCAGTGTGTACTGTAGGATCTTAAGTAGTGTTGCTAATCAGTTTCATGTTAATGAGGTTCTCAGAAATGAGGCTTTTCTTTTTTAGTGTGTTCGGGAATATAGTCATTGTTACTTCCTTCCTGCTTTAACTTAAACCACTTAATTTTCCTTCTTTCTTTGCATTTTATAGTTGGGGAAACTGAGGCTACTACAGTTTGTTATAGTATTCACACTGAACTTTATTAATTGTATTGCTCCAAATGCTGATCAAATTCAGATAATTGTACTTAACAATATATTTTCATTTTTGTAGACTTGGCAACCTTAGGACTATACTGAGCAAGAAAAGGACAATAATGATTGTGAAAGAAGAAGCAGAGAACTTTTCATTTCAGAATTGTTGGCAAGAGAGATAACCTGTTCTTCATATTTGAGGAAGGATCCCAACTGAGTCCAGTTATTCTGGTTCATATTTAAAGTCAGTTTTTCTTTTACCATTCATAGATATGAAAGAACACTACTAAATATCTAGAAATGCATGCCACCAGCAAATTTCATACTGTGTTTCCTGTATATGTCTGCATTTCCTCATGGATCCTGGACTCCTCCTCTGTCCATGACTCTGCTGTACTGAAGTATGGAGTGGATTAATGACACCATGGTGAGAGATTTTGTCTTTCTGGGCTTTTCAGCTCTGGCCAGCCTCCAGAGGCTGCTTTTTGTTATCTTTCTACTCGTCTACCTTTTCACTCTGGGCACCAATGCCATTATTATTTCCACCATTGTGCTGGACAGAGCCCTTCACACCCCCATGTACTTCTTCCTGTCTGTTCTGTCCTGCTCTGAGACTTGCTACACATTTGTGATTGTGCCCAAGATGCTGGTTGACTTGTTGGCTGAGAAAAAGACTATCTCCTTCCTGGGCTGTGCCATCCAGATGTTCACTTTCCTCTTTCTCGGCTGCTCTCACTCCTTCCTGCTGGTAGCCATGGGCTATGATCGCTACGTGGCCATCTGTAAACCCTTGCACTACACAGTGCTCATGGGACATGGTGTATGTGTGGGACTAGTATTTGTTGCCTGTGTCTGTGGTTTCACTGTCTCTGTGGTCACCACCTCCCTGGTATTTCACTTGCCCTTCCACTCTTCCAACCAGCTCCATCACTTTTTCTGTGATATCTCCCCTGTCCTCAAACTAGCATCTTACCACTCCCGCCTCAGTCAGTTGGTCATATTCATGCTTGGTGTATTTGTCTTAGTGATTCCACTGATACTTATCCTGATCTCCTATGTCTACATTATCTTGGCCATTCTAAAAATTACATCCTCTGTTGGAAGATACAAGGCATTCTCCACCTGTGCCTCCCATCTCATCGTGGTCATTGTTCACTATGGTTGTGCATCTTTTATCTACTTAAGGCCCAAGACCAATTATTCTTCAAGTCAAGACACTCTAATATCTGTATCTTACACCATCCTCACTCCATTGTTCAATCCCATGATTTATAGTCTGAGAAATAAGGAATTCAAGTCAGCCCTTCAGAGAACACTGGGACAGACTTCATCTTCCATTAATTAAATCAGCAATTTTTATCTGTTGTCTATTGCTATGCACTGGAAAAATGTGTTTTGCATATTTTTTCATTTATTTTTCCTATTGTCCTGTAAAGAATATCATTTTAAAGATAACAATGAAATTAAAGTACATTCAGTATTTTGCCATTCTCCTTTTAGTAGTATTCTAACAAGTTTGAGAAGACAGAAATGGGACCATTTAATTTGTCAAAATGCTAATTATTATTAAATGTAGTAATTATTGTTCACTCATAGATCAACCTGAGAGCAAAACTTGATACATGTGACGGGAACAATTGAGGAAAGCAAAAATTAAACTGTGTAGTAACAATGAACAGAGTCAGAAATCTGGCTATTCTCCATCCTCCCTTTCCTGACAAAAACCATCAACCTTCACTCTATCAATTCTGAAATGACTGTTTGAGACCCATCTAAGACTTAAATCTTCTCCTTGCGACATCTGTGTCTTTATGTAGGTTTAGTTTATTTATTTTAGATTAGACTGTCTGTCTTTTATCATCACCCTATGCTTATGTTTGTCCTTCCCATTTTATCTTTTTTTAGCCCCCACATTTATTCCTAAATATCTTTATTATTTCTCCCCTGATATGTTACTAATATTTCATGAATTGTTAAAATATTTCAAATAATTCCAATTAAAAGGGTTGAATTTATATTGTTAGACAGAAAGCTTGATTCTAAGAATTACCAGAAAGTCCATGGAAATATTTTCCACTAGCTCCCTTAGTCATATAAAATGTCAAATGTCTTTTATTAACTTTAAGTTACAGGAACTCTCTACCTAACTGTCTACAATTAGTGTTTCCAAGCTTTATAATACCCATTTTCCTTCTCTGGCTGACTCTATACTCTGAAGCTAACCAACTATTGTCTGACCTCCAAAGAGAGATGACACTGTATTCACATGTGCTGTTGTTTCCTTCTCACCTAGCTACTCTCCTTTGCTTAACATATCTATTGTAAGAAGCACTGGCTCTCACTTTAAACTTCTCTTGTGCCTACTGCACCCACTGATGGGATTAAAGACTTCTCCCTTTGTGTTGTCATAACATGCAGACACATTTTATCATTTCATAGTTTATATTCTTTGTTAAATATGTGTCAGATAGTACTCTCAGGTAGCACTTTAGCAACTGGAAATCTATTACGAATAAAATATGTTGGACCTCCATCCTCATCTATTGTGGTCTGATTCAAGTGTCCCCCAGTAGGCAGATAAACTCCGAGAAAAATTACTTGCCAGGTATTCAAATTTAATATCTGAAGGAACATTACATGTACAGGTCAGAAGAGGGAAAACTGAAAGACATCTAATGTAGATTGGATGGTATGGAGTTGGTTGATAAAGAAATTGATGTTTAATGAATTTAAACTAGACTTTAATGAGAGTCACCAGTAAAAGATAGCATCATCTGGTGATATTCTATTGGCGAAAACAACACATAGGTAACTAGAGACAACAAAGATCTCGAAGTTTTGGAGGAAAACAAGCTCAGTTTAAGTTCTTAATATTTTTAATTGGCAAATAAATAATTCTATGTATTTGCTGGTATAACACAATGTTTTAGCATAAGAATGCATTATGCAATGGCTAAGTGAATCTAATTGTCAAGTATATCCCCTTGAATACATATTTTTTATGTAATGAAAACACCTGAAATCTATTGTCAGCTTTCAACACATTATTAATTTATTTGGTACAGGTTCCAACCATACAGCTCAGACTGAAGTGATCCTTTTTCCTCGGACTCGCAAACACTGGGATTATAGGTGTGTACCAACATGCCCGATTCCATGCCAGCATAGCATGCTGTATTATGGATCAAACTTGGGTCTTTGTGCTTGCCTGGGACAGGCACTTAGCCAAGCTATCTCCCTAGCCCTACATTGCTATTAAATACATTGTCATGGTCCATATTACATTAACTAATCTTCTGTACCCTTTGAACAACATTTCCTCACATTGTATAAACCTCTTTCCCCACCCATAGCCTTCTGTTATCATTCTAGTTTTGCTTCTATAGTTTGACTCTTTAAATTTCCTTGTCCTGCTTCAAGAATTCAAATGCTAGATGGCAGTGAATTATATATTTTGGATGTGAACCCTTTAAGATATACATAGTTACCAAATGCATGCTCCTACTCCGTAGTTTGTAGAAATATAGATATGAGACATAAGCTTAATGTCCCAAGGGAACAAGGAGCAATACACAGAGCCCAAGGAGAGCTGCTATCTTTCACTTGTAAATCCCTGCAAGCTGGGATTCAAGGCTGCAGATAACAACCCTGTTCTTTATTCTTTTGCTTGGGATGTTATCAGCTAGCATTTGTGTAAAGCTAGCGTTAGGTAAATGGTGGAAGTCCATAGAGAAAGTAGTTTGTGTTCATGAAGGTAATTATGCACATTCCTTAGCTACCTTTATCCCTCAATAAATGTGAGATGCTTCTGAGGCTCTGGGCTCACATCCAGAGAGACTAATCTCACTGAGACCTCTGAAGCTATATTCATCGGATCTTCTCATCGTTTCTGTCGGCACCGACTCATAACACACAACCGTAGGTAGCCTCTTTGCTCTGATTACTGTTCCTTTGCTCTGTTTTGTAAGCTCGATGCAATCTCATCTGTCTAGTTTTGCACTTTTTCCTTCTGCGGTGGGGCACAGCTGTCTTTTCTCATCTTTCTCCTCAATGAATTTGAATTTCATGATCCGTGAGTTTGTATGTTAAGCATGAGTTGTTAGTTCCGTTCCCTGTAGAGTTCCTCACGTGACCAAGCTGCCCGCCTTGCGAATGGCCTTCTCATCTGCCCACTTCTGTTCTCCAGCTTGCTCTTTATCTTTACCCTGAATCAGGTGATGATTAGTCATGTCCTCACAGGCAGTCAGGCTACATATACAATAATGTGTAGTCTATCCTCAACACTAAGGAGTTATTATTCTTTGTGAACATCATTTTCTAAAATAAAAATATCATAAAACATTTCAGTTTACAAAATCTTAAATAGTTCTTAACAGATTTGAAGGTAAATTATACCTCTTTAAATTAAAAGTCATACTAACATGTTACTGTCTGAATTTCTGCATTGTTTAATTTTTCCTGAGTTTTATATTTCACTAAGATTTATTTATGTTTCTTTTAAATGTATTTGGTTGTTGCAATGTCTCACTATGCAACTCAGACTCACGGCAGCACTCCTGCTTTCAGCCTCCCCAGTGTTGACACCAATACACCCACCCAGACTTGGCCTCTTCAGCCAGCCCCAGGGGCCACATTGGTGTAGCATTTGGCTTGAACCATGGTCCCTGTGTTTGCCTAAGCTTAACTAAGCAGGCACTTTAGTCCACTGAGCTATCTCACTGGCCCTGAAATTTATGTGTTCTTAATTATTTCTCTACACATTTTTCAGATTCCAAAACTTCATTCCAGTGTAACTTTCCCCATGAAGTTGCTGATTTCTACCATCTCACTTACGATTAATTTCTTCATGTCACCCTAGTGATGTAAACATTAATCTTCCTTTCTTCACCAGCATCACAGGACTCTGAAGTCAGTGCCTTGTGTTTTGCCTTGAATGGGGGTTTAGTTTCTGAAGATAGAGAATGTCAATTGTTTGACCTTGCATCGTGTGAATGCAACACAATTCATGACAGAAACTAGATCCTAAATACATGCTTGTGAATGTACAAAATGCGTATATGATGCTTCTGGTTTCTGCAATTGAGTACTCCCCTGATGTCCTGGTTCCCAATTTTACTCTTTAACATTATCCCAAGATCTGATAGGCCTCATCAATTATTTTACCTGCCCATTCTGAAAATCTATTTATTCCCTTGAAATACAGTTTATGGCTTAAGAGTTAAAGAGTAAGGACCTTGTTGCTTCTAACCAAAGGATAAAAAAGCAGAACTTATAGGAAAAAGACCAAAGATCAGTTTTTTTCTGACAATGTCTAGTTGTCTCATGAGGGAGTGAGTCTCATCTCTCAGGAGTCCAAGATGAGAAAAAATATACTCTCCTGAATCTTGCTCATGATTTATTATTTGGTAGAAGAGGCTTGAAGTCCATCCACCCAGGGATTTTAGATGTTAATTGAGCAGAGGCCGAATTTGTGTCAGAAGCAATATAGTAGTGGCTCTCCAGGGTACCAAACAATAACAATTAAGCCACTGATACTAACAGTAGTTACTAGAAAAATAGTTGTAGGGGCTGGGGAGATAGCTCAGTAGAACAAGTGTTTGCTTGGCAAGTGCAAGGTCCTGAATTCAATCCCCAGTACTGAGAAAAAGAAAAAAAAACTTAACAACAAAAAAAGATGCTACTAGTAAAAGACATAAGGGTTTTAGCTGGCCAGGTGAAACAGTAGAAGGACAATGTCTATCCTTTTGAGGACTGAAGTAGTAAGTCCTCTCATGCTGGTTTGAAATTTTTAGAGAATGAGAGGAAGACATGTAATACACTAATGTGCCATTTGTGGTACATTACTTAAGCATATTCTTAAAGGTCTTCATCTTTGTTTTGGAGACCAGACAATTGCAGTGTTCTACCCAGCAGACCTATGTTTTCAGAAATGTGAAAATCTTTCATTTTGAGATTCAGTCTTCTGAATTTCAGAAAGGGACGGAAGAAGCTAAATTATCTGAAATCTTTGGAATACATTTAGGCTATCTGGAAGATGGCAACAGTTATGCCTTTCTATTTAAGCTTCAGTCCAAAATTGTAGAGATCTTTTGAAATCTATATGTATCTATACATAGCAGTGTAAAGAATAGGTGGGAAATGGTGGGAAAGCACCTGGAGGAATAGACAAGATTGTGTCCACTTGAGGCCTTAACAGAAACATTTTGGTAACCTAGAATGACTGTAGAGCCTGTTTTTATAGTTAAAAACAAAGCAAGCAAGCAAAGAAGGAAGGCAGGTAAGAACGAAATAACAAAATAAGGAAGAAAGAGGTGAGGGAAATATTTTATTTGTTTTTTTGTGTAATTCTTGGCTATATTTTTCTATGTGCTATCTCTTAATCCTCATACTTTTTAAACTTTTAGAAAAAGTCAAAATTTAGGAAGGTTAAATAATGTACTTGAGTAAAATTCTGAAAGTGAATAGGGAGATTTTGTCTTTTTAGCTTCATCTAGTATTTTTTCTCTCTGTATTATCTACTTTATCTATCTATCTATCTATCTATCTATCTATCTATCTATCTATCTATCATCTATCTATATCTGTCTATCTATCATCTATGCGGTATAAGTATGCATTATGATATGGCTATATATATTCATCTGTTGTGTTCACTAGAAATATCTTTACAGTTACATGAAAAACATACAAAAATCAATTGCAATTATGTTTCATGCATTAATTTGTTTAGTCAAAGATATTGCAAAATATACTTTGAATATTTTAATTTACAAGGAACTCTGATATTGATGAGGTTAGAAAGAAATATATGATTAAATAGCACCTGGCATATAAACTTTTCTCAAGCAAACAATGATCTGGTTTTGGCTTTGTAAGTATTCAAATTATGTTGCATAAAGAGGATCATTACATAGGTTGCTTTAAAATATGAGAATTCGTATAATGAGGAATATATTATACAAATACCATGTTTCATGAGGACAGATTTTTTTAAATTTCCATGATATGTTCCAAATTTCCAGTGAAGTCTTAGAGATTTAGATTGTACTCAATAATTATATGTGAAATTAACTGAGTCAGAATATGATTTGGGAAAAGATGATCTGAAAGATCAGAATATCTGCCCAAATACATTCAAAGACATTATTTTTATCTGACATGACCTGTTATATTCTCAATGAACTACATGAGTTTCCATCTGATTAAACTTTGATATTAGATCTGGGAGCTAAAAAGATGAGTTTGGAGTGTTGTAGGAAGCCCAATTATCAACAGCTTTTCTTTTGTTCTCTCTCTCTCTCTCTCTCTCTCTCTCTCTCTCTCTCTCTCTCTCTGTCTCCTTCTCTTGCATTACCGGGGATTGAGCTCAGGACCCAAGAAATTTGAAATGCTATACAACTTTCAGATCATTATTGGATTTTGTGTAAAAAGGCACTTGATTCAATGCATATGTTTAACATCTTTATAGTTGTCATTCATTACTTTAACTATTTCTACACACACTTTGCTATTTATTTTCTTTATCTCTTTTGACCTTCTATAAACTCTTCTCATGTACACCAGTTCATATTTTCCCATTCTCCTTTATTCTGTGTCCCAAATGACTCTGTACAATAATCTCCTCTAATCCTCTTCTGAAGGCAAGATGGGTGGAGGTTAAAAAAATTATGCAGTTTCTTGCCTTAAGTGAATCTATCTCTGCTATTTCTCCTTTACCAAGAGAATGAAAGAGGAAAGATAAATAAGTCAAATAAAGGGTACCGTGAGATATTTACTTTCTGTTTCAAAAATGCTGATCCTTTAGTGTTGGCAAGATAGCTCAGCAGATTAAAGCACCTGCTGAGGCAGACACAGGGGCTTGGAGTTCCATCTCTAATCTGCTATACAGGCCCTGCACCTAGGGTGCACTGGGATAGAGATCGAGACTAGGCCTGGTGGCATGCTCCTATCATCCCAGTGCTTGGGAGTCTGAAAGCAGGAAGATCACTACGAGTCTGATCTGTGTAGTGAGACTCTTTAGACCTTTTTCTAAATATATAAAAAAATAAAAAAGTAGAAAAGCTACTAAAAGTTTTATGACCCTAACAATAAAAATAAGATTGATACAGTTGTCTTTTCATCATGTACACATAAGGTGTTTACAAAGGAAAGTATTTTCTGGGCCATTAAATATACAAATTGTTAGACTGGGCTTGGTAGTGTGCACCTGTAATCCCAGCACTTGGGAGGCTATAAACAGGTATATCACTATGAGTCTGATCTTGTAGTGAGACCCTGGATGCCCTGAAGATCTTTCCCTAAAGTACAAAAAAAAAAAAAAAAAAAAAAAAAGGAACATATAAATTGTTTTCTTAAAGAATACAACATAATGCAAAAGTGTTAGGAATGATACAAAATGTCAGTAAACAAAATATTAGGAATTCAGCAATGGTTATTGTTTTGAATGATGTTATAATTACCACACAGAATAAATCAAAATTATCTGTTTTTATTATTTTAGTTCAATGTTGTCTTGGAATTCATAGTGAAAGGAAGTAAACAAAAATATAAAAGGCAATTAAATTGAAACAGGAGTAGAACTATTTTTACGCAGTTAAAAATTGTTTATGGAGAAAATCCCTAGAAATAAAAAAAGAATAGTAAAATGGGTATAAGAATCTAAGATAGTAAGATATAAAGATTGTGTTTTAAATTGCAAAATGGTATTAAAGAAAGTTTTACATAACAGCAAAAAAGTACAAATTGAAATTACAAAAGTTATATAAAAGTCCTTAAAAGTATGAAATATTTAACTACACTAAAAATGAAAGAAAAATTGATTCACAAAGAGCACACTGGCCAAGCAATGGCCGTGACTCATCCACATGGCTGCACTGACAAAGGTTCTACAATCTGAGGTACAGGATCTCAGGATAAATCCTGAGGGGATTTCACTGACCTTCTCAGACCAAAAAGCTACAACCCTTATTGCACAGGTCCTGCTTTACCTTGGTCTTAACCATCCAGTAGAAAAGTATGAAGATGAAATATAGGAAGGAAAGCCATGCTGTTATGTTGAGCTGTGGGGGACTCAGGTCAACAATTTCTGACATTGCCAGTTAAACAGAAGACCCAATGCTATTATGGGCTACTGGACTCTTTTGGAATATTTTGCTGAGTTTACACACCTATAATATTCAATAACGGAACTTCGAAAAAATAGGGTATACAGATGAATGTCCATTTTGTATCTGTGTATTTAAAGTGGTTAGGATAGATATATAGTTGTATTCTCTTAATGAATAGAATGATTTGTTCTAATGGTGTTTGTAAATAGGATCTCAAATCCGTATCTTGTACAGCAATTAACCACTAAGAAGAATATATGCAGTGTATTATTTGTTGAATTGGTACTTCCAATTTGATTTGAAACTGTCTCATTGCTGTTTATCAATATAATTTTGAAAAAAAAATACTTGGAGACACTCCAAAAAAAAAAAAGAAAAATTGAGTAAATCAAACAAGACCACAGAGGAAAAATTAAAGAAGAAAGATGAAAGAAAGAAAGATAGAACGAAGGATCATATGTAGTGATTGTAAAGATCTAAAGTAAGCATTCTAAATTTGCGTTATAAACATAGTTAAAATAAAAATCACAATACACTTTTCTTTAAAAACAGACAAATTGGCTGTATAATTCATGTAGAAATTCAATGCAAATAGAATCACAAAAGCAATTAAAAGTAGATGAATATATTTGAAATAGATCAGAATAATTTAGATACAGGTAAATAGATTTGAACATATATTATGTGATTACAATGATCATGTGATACTAACATAAAGACATATGATCAATGAAACTGACTATACAATAAAATGTAGACCCACACACGTATTCAATTGAACTTCAATATACTCTCCAAGATAATTACATTAGAAGACTAGAAGACTTTCCATTTTTCAACATATAGCTCTTGTAATACATGTGGAGAAAGTCTTGACTCACACATATGGCTAATCTCATCTACCCCACTGACTCAAAATTCTTTATATATGCAAAATTTAAAGAAAACAGGAGAGAATTGTTTCCTACTGAAACAATTATATTAAAATATGTAAAATGTTTGTAAAGAAGCAATAGAATAAAATTTAAGGGCTTATATTTCAGATAACAGTACATTTGTAAGCCTTTAACACTGTCAATATGTAGTTTATCTTTAATTAGAATGTATTTTTTAAATTCATAGCACATATCACAAAATATTTTTGAAGCTACATAATACCAAACAAAAACTAATAAAACCACCCACACAAGTGGCTATAGGTACAAAGAGAAGTTTTTTAAAAAGTTTTCCAGTAGCAATGATATTTTTCTAAAAATATTCATGCAGTAAAAGTTGAAAATTAGCCACACAGTGAAGTTCCACACATTAAGGTAAAACGCCATTCTATTTACCAGTATCTTTATTCCATCCATCCATCCTTAAAAACATTCATCCACTCTATCTTTGCAGAAGTGCCTCAAAATTTTTCACTACTTAGGATATAGTCTTTGTTTCTTTTTTCTCCATAAAACTTCTCCTTTTGTACTTTTTACATGGGCTCATGACTTTATGAGGTACCCAGCTCCTAACTTCTCATTTTCAGCCTATTTCAGTAAGCCTAACTTTGTATGTGTAATTCTACCTTGAACAGTTCTATGCAGCTTAGCAAACTACTTGTTCAGATGAACTCCTGTTACACACACACACACACACTCACACACACACACACATCCTTCAACGGTTAACTTTCAGTTAATTGTAACTCATTCTTTTAATTGTTCTGATGAAAGACACAGTATTTGATATATCTGTGATTTTTCTCCTTGGCTCCTAACTAAAAATAGAAATTACAGTAACTGAGGGCTCTAGCTTTAACATGTATACAACATCAGACTACTTATTACTCCATTATTAGCACATTTATCGAGTTAGCACAAATTCCTTCCTGGTCATAAAAGCTGAATAATTAATATTTTACTACCATTTTATCCTTTTCTATACTAAAATCTATTCTCAGAATACTAATTATATTATCTTTGAATTCATGCCCACACTATGTCACCTTTACTCAAAACCTTCTCCATCTTACTCAAATTAAAATCCATGCCCAAGATTTTCCCTGGATCTCTGTGATTGTCTCTGACTTCATCTAGTGACATTCAAACTCACTATGCACCTTGTGGCTTTTCAATACAACCAATTAATGTCACCTTGGACCTTTAGAGTCTGCTTTTTCCCACCTGAGGTTCCTTCCTTAGACATGCTTATAGTTTTTCCCTCTTTTCTTTGAAGGCTTTGATCACTTGCTATTTCTTCTATGATGTCTACTTTCAAGTGCTATTTAAAATTGAAGAAAAAAATAAGGAGATAGCTGGAGTTGGGAGGAAGGTATACAAAACATATTGTGTCAATGTATGAATTCTCCATGAGTAATGTAATCATGTAATATAGACAAGTACTAATAACAATGTACAAGAAAAAACGAAAGAAAGCAGGACAAAAAGCAGCTGGCTGTGGGAAAGATTTATTAGGCAGAAGTCATAAATTATGGATCATAGACAGGAAAAGTGTCATAAATTGAACCACACAAATATGGTGATTTATACAGTTCTGAAATATACATTTTATAGTTTGAAAACTGAAACTATACTATAAAAAGAGAGGACTGACAGACTGAAGAGGTAATCCACATAGTAGCAGAGCACATTTGCAAAAATACATATCTGATAAAGCATTTGGTCTAGAAAATAAAGAATCCTTTCTAAAGAAAGAAACCTAGATATATTAAAACATACCTAAAAATTTCAAATCGCATTTCACCAGTAAGATACACAAATGGTCAATTAGAACATGACAATAATTCTTAATGTAATTTATCTTCAAAGAAATAGTAAATTTGTAATAAAATATGAGACACATAATAGACAGACTGATAAAACCAAGAGTTGACTAGAATGTTAAACCACAAAATAGTCAATACATTATTGGGAATTCATTATGATATAATTTCTTCAGTAAAAAAATTTAAATTTCAGAAACACCTAAATATAAATATATGGTCATTCAAATCTGTGTCTTACCAAAGGTAAAGGAACATAACTAGTCTACAGAATGATTTATAAGTTAATATTTGCAATAGTCTTAATTTTGTTAGCTTTCTATTCATTTATTTATTTATATTTTTATTCATTTAATTAGAAAGAAAGATAAAATAACAATGAAACAGTTTCAAAACAGGTTAGTAGAAGTTACAATAATTAATATATTGCATATAGTTGTCTTCATAGTAATTGTTCAGAGGATAAGATGTAGACATGATATCTTGTCTAAACAGTATCAGTACTCTCTGTGAAAGACAGAGATAATTTTTTCTCTCTAGATGACTCTCCTTAGGCACAATATACATCATTGATCACTTTCCTCTGTGACCCCTGTAATCTTGATTAGAAAATTTGGGACACAATTGAGCTTCAGGATATCACAGCAGAGGTTCTATGTCCTTAGTACTCATTGACCTTGAAGAACTACAGCCAACATATTGGCTATCTTTTTAGTCCATCTAGCTTTCTAATTTTTGGTTTGCAAATTTTAGTTGTTAAACATGCAGAAGAGAAGCTTAATGTTACATTACTCTGTAACAGAGGCAACTAATCTAAACATCACTATCTGTCTGAATATCACATACCTTAGATATAAAATGGAACTACTCTTTTCCAACAACCATGGGTATTCTAAAATTTAAATCTCTATAGATTGTTAAAAAACAATTACACATTTATTTTTTTTTCTTATTTCAGGGATTATTTCTCATCTGATTTCATCTATGCATTTTTGCAGCTGTTTCTTTTGCTTCAGACACTATTAATTCAGAGATTTCAGCTGTGTGATTCCCAATTTCTTCTATGCTAGTGTCTCCTGCATTTGTTCTGGGTTCGGGGACCTGAGAATGCATTTTGCTCCTGCATTTTGTCATTATGTATAGCACTGTTCTTTGACCTTCAATGTAGAGGTTTCATGGTATTATAACCTTAGCACCTACCAAAATTCTTACCAAAGAGAAATTATATGGTTAAGGCAGTTAAATTTTGCATTTACAGGACTACAATTAGGAATACTAATAATGGATAGTGATATTTAGCAGTTGACAAACTTTTGTAGCTAATGGGTTTGTATTTTAGACAGCAAGAGCTAACATTATGTCTATGTAGCTAAGCAGGTATTAAATTGAGAATTTGTATTAAATTAGTTCCCCTAAGTTCTGTCTGATCACCTCCCCTTGATTTACTTGGGGTCTTCCAGGCGGACTAGTTCACCCTGGTTACCTGTTACCTCATCTCTCAGTCAAAAGAGAAAGAGAGAGGATGCTGTCATAGATCTTGTCTGTCATAGTGTCTCAGGTTACTGGTTCTGGATCTACCAAGTTTGAACTCATCCAGATGTGCACGGCTTGGGTCTGGCTGCTGTGCTCTGCTTCTTCATGCTATGCCACATGGAAGTGAACTAACTCTGCCCCTCTGGCAAGGTATTCTGCTCCTGGATTAGCTAGATGGTTCTGGCTCCTAGCCTCTCGGCAGGGACTTCAGCTGGAGTGTTTCACACCAGGTCTGTCAGATGAAGGAAGTTCCTGTAAGTGTGCGGAGGTCTCCCCCCCCAATGCTGGCCCTGGGCTGGGGCTGGAGGGGTTCAGAGAGCATGGTGGAAGGTCTCACATACACACACCGTTCCTGTGCTGGGCCTGGCGGGGATCTGGCAGTTGCAGCCCTGTGGAAGATCTCTCTCTCTCTCTCTCTCTCTCTCTCTCTCTCTCTCTCTCTCTCTCACACACACACACCAGGTCTGGGCTGGGGCTGGAGGGTCCAGAAAGTGCAGTGGAGCAGAAGTTCTCACACACGGTCTGGGCTGGGGATTAATGCCTACTAGTCTTTTTTTTTTTTTTTTTTAATGGGGAAATCATTTAATGACACAGGGAAATGATATGAAACAAGCTGGCTATAGGTAGCAGGCAGAAGATAATTTCACTTTTGATAAAAAACTGAAAAGTTTAAATATGCACATAAAAGTCTATTGGGTCACATACCCAATTATCAATACTGTCCTCAGTGTTACCTCACGCCAGTGATTATTCTTCATTTGCTTTTTTGTATTTTTTGAAACATAATTGTTTCTGAAGCAAACAGTAATGAACAAACAATTGTTTTAGACCAGGAGTTAGCAATCCCAGAAATCAAGCCAGATGTTAAGCAGCCAGGCCTGAAATCCAAGGAAGCGCAGCCAGGACAACCGACATACAGAGGTGGCTGCTACAGGTCTCTTTGTCTTCTGCCATTCACCCACCTCTTTTGTCTACGCTTGATGTCCTCTGCATAATTGCATTTAGCCAGACCCTCTAAATGTTAAATGGTATGACAGTAATTTGAATTGCTACTAATGCTAGCTATTTTGTAGTTATACACCACACAAAACTCATTACAAATCAAGTGGTCCTACACAAAAACATTCCTGTGTTTTGTGATCTCTTCATTGCAATTTTTACCATGGATATATATTTTTTCATAGACCTGTAAGAGATCACTTTTCCTCACAAAGAATTTGATAATACGCACTGGACGCTGTTTCAGACTTGGTGTTAAGTCTACTGATCTTTGCCTTTGTCTTTATGCTGCACAGTTGGAAAGTTTTACTAAAATGCAAATCACCTCACAGTAAACCTTTTAGGGTTACCACCCATCCATCAACCTACCATCCTTCCTTCCTAAGGAAAGCTTGTTGTTTTATAGCCCAGAGCATCAAAATGACAGCTTTTAGCTGCAGTTGCTGCTTGCATATCTCTTAAAGGGTCTTGCCCTTTCCTACTGTAGTGTTTTCAGGAGTTGCTCCAAACTACTCTTGAAGTAAAAGACACATAACCAAAGGGTGAAGCTCAACTTTCTTTTGCATTCCCACCACCTAGCCAGTGTAACAAGTCACTCTGCTTAGTAAGTTAGCATAGCAACCTATGCTGCAAAAGCCTTCCTGTAGTATAAAGGAAAGGTACAAAAAAAGTTATACTGTTAGTAAAACAGTAACAACAATTTTTGCAGGGAGTATTTAAAATTGAAAAATTGTATGACCACAGCAAAGATGAGAAAGACTTAAAGGAGTACAAAAATTTCTTTGTAATGGAAAAAAAAAATTCATTTCAGGAGGGTTGCTCTAGATCAAAGAAATTTATCTTCAGCGAGAGAACTGTCTGCTGTCTGATGACTTCCTGCTAATGTGTTTAAAAATTTTGGACTTTTCAACTTTTTGCTTTTCTGGTAGCTGAATCCACTGCCACCTCCTCTCTTTCTGTGCTTGCCTTTACTGTTGCTCACATTGACATCCACAAAAGGAGGCACCTTGAAACCAAATGATAGAGCAACCTGGGGCAAATTTAGGTTATTAACATCCAAGATCTGCTTCAGAGAGTGGGAGTCATATGCTCGTATGTATAATTTGTATGCTTCCTGGGTGGATTTATGAAAAAAGTAGTTTTTTTTCAAGAATTAATTTTTCAAGCTGAGACTGAATGTGAGAAATTTTAGACAAGGAAAAGACAAATTCACTTAGTAGAACCTTAGACTGCTTCAAGTAACAAAGGAAACTTTGTCTTCTGGGCACAAAATGAGCAAGGCATGCCTTCTTCTGTTTAGGCCTCTGGCAGTTCTACCCACACGATGAATATATTCTTTAGGATTATCTGGTGGGTCATACTGAATGATCCAGTAGACTTCAGGAATATCCATCCCTCGCACTACCACATCTCTGCACAGCAATATCCCTGAATTTGCATTGCAGAAATGGAAGAATGTTGTATGCTTATTTTCCTTCTGCTTCCCGTGAATGGCAAAGACAGGCAAAGCAATGTAGCTCAGCAACTCATAGTGGTATTTCATGGACATGCAGGATGAAAAGAAGATCATGATTTTTTTCTTTCAGTTCTTTTAAAAGAATGTAAAGAGCAGAAGGAATTTCTTTTCAGAGGGGCAAACAACATATCCCTGCTCAAGACCATCCACTGTGGCATTAATTTTGTCATCTTCCACACCAACATAGAATGGCTCCTTTTTCAAAGAAATCTTTGCCAGGTCTTCAACTTTTAGAGTTTACATGGCAAAAAGAACATGGTATGTCTGTGTATTGGCAGTGGTTTAATAATTTGCTTTAATTCGCCTTTAAATCCAACATCCAATTTATGATCTGCCTCATCAATAACCATATACTGTAGAGTTTTTTATACATAAACCCTCGGGTATTTTGCAAATGTCCAGGAGGTGGCCTGCAGTGGCCACAATGATGTTGATCACATTAGCACATTTTTATGCCTCTGCAGACCTGTTACTGTCGCCCATGATCTAGCCATATATGTGAGCATGGTGAGTCATCAGCTCCTTAAGAACACCAAACAACTGCATGGCCAGTTCTCTAGTAGGGGACAGAATAAGGGCCCCTGTTTCATTCTTGGGCATGAACTTTAACTTAACAGTGAGTTCAATCACAGGCATGAGAAATGCAAGGGTTTTGCCACTGCCCGTTTGCAGCTGCTATGAGATCCCTGCCTTCCAGAAGTGGTCTAATACTTTTATGTTGAATTTCAGTTATGTTTGTGAAACCCATTTCTTTTATTGCCTTCAGAGTATTTTCATTGACAAGGTCAGTTAGAGAAGCAAAAGAGGTATCCTCAAAAGCTCCTGTCAATCCCAGGGGCAGGCTGGACACTTCACTGTCACCTTCCTCACCATCTGACTTTCCCACACCATCTTTGGTTTGTCCAGGAGTACCAGTACTTTCGTCACTTTTTGCTTTTTTGTATGATGCTCAACATCATTTACTCTTTTGCTTTTCTTCTTTTTTCTTTTCTTTTTTTTTTTTTTTTTGATTCTCAGTTGAGAAACTGTGCTGCTGCTTCTCCCTTGGCTAACATGGCAAGTTTCTGGGGGCACTTTTGAACTTTGACATTTTCCACTGTTTCTTCACACTCATCTTCATTTTGAGTGTCTGTCAAGCTCCCATTCATGGAATGTTTCAGAGGTTTTTGAACTTTTCCAACTTTCCCTGTTTACTCAAGCTCATTTCCATTTTGGGCTTCTCACAAGCTGGCAATCACAGAAAGTATTGCAGATTTTTTTAACTTTCCCAACTTGCCCTGTTTCTTCAGATACATCTCCATTTTCAGCTTTGGACAAGCCCCCTATTTGTAGAATGTTGTAGGATTTTTTTAAAAAAAACTTTTTTAAAACTCTTGTTTTTTCTTTGGGCACAATGCCATTTGAATTTCTGACAGGCTCACATTTGAGGCTCCCAGAAGCTTTAGGTTCCGTGCCGCAGTTTAAGGTTCTGCTTCTCGATCTTCTTATACAGGAGTTTCATCTGTAAGTATGACATGCTTACACAGAAACCCAGGAGCCCAGCGCGACTCTCCCAGCTCGATGCCTATAAGTCTTACTTGTTTGAACTTAGCTGTTCATCTTTGCATCATCTTGCAGATGTTGAATTATTTTTTCCTGCATTCTGGTTTTTTTTTTTTTTTACAGTATTTTTCCCATAATTTTATTGATAAACAAATAGCAATGAGTCAGTTTCAAATCAAATTGGTAGGATAGTTTCACTAATTAACACATTCCATACATTCTTCCTAGTGGTTAATTGCTGTACAAGATGCAGACTTGATATCCTATTTACAAACACCATTAGAACAAATCATTCTATTCATTCAGAGAATGTAACTATATATCTATCCTAACCACTTTGAATACACAGATACAAAATGGACATTCGTCTGTATACCCTTTTTTTTTTGTTAAGTTCTGTTATTTGAATATTATAGGTGTGTTAACTTAGCAAAATATTCTAAAAGAGTCCAGTAGCCCATAATAGTATTGGGTCTTCTGCTTGACTGGCAATGTCAGAAATTGTTGACCTGAGTCCCCTACTCTAGTTGTTTTTAAGAGATCTTTTCTTACCTTTTTACTAGCTGCAATAGTGTTGTCAAAGTCTGAAAGTCTATTTTCACTTTTTTGTTGATTCTTTTTTCCCATAATTTTTATTCATTTTAATGGGAAAAAATGGCAATGAAACTGGTTTCAAAACAGGTTAGTAGGACAGTTATAATAATACATTGCATATTGTTATTTTCATAGTAGTTATTCAGACAACAAGATGCAGATATGATATCTTTTTTACAAACCAAATTGGTAGGACAGTTTCAATAATTAATACATTGCATACATTCTTCCTAGTGGTTAATTGCTGTACAAGATGCGGATATGATATCCTATGTACAAACACTATTAGAACAAATTTCTCTATTCATAAAGAGAATGCAACTATATATCTATCCTTTCATTCAAATGGTTTTGCCAGCTTGTGACTGAGGTTTTAATTTCCTGTATATCACTTTGAATCTGCTTCATGCATTCTATTTATTTCCTATATTGCCCATTCAAGGATTCTGTCAGTTTTCTATTCTCCTCTATTTTTTATCAGTGTCTTCTTTAGAAGCACTTAGTAATTCTTTCATTATAGTTATCATTTCTTTATTACTTCAGAGATTATTTCTGATCAGATTTCTCTAAGCTTTTCTACAGTTGTTTCTTTACTTCAGGTGCTATTATTTCAGAGATTTCAGGTATGTGCTTTCCAGTTGCTTCTATGCTAGTGTGTCCTGTTTGTTCTGGGTGTGCTCAGGGCCTGAGAATGCATTTTGCTCCTTCTATTTTTCATTTTGTATAAGACTGTCGTCTGACCTTTTGTGTAGAGCTTTGGTGCAGTTATTATCTTAGCACCTATGGGTATTCTTAGCCAAGAGAGATTATATGGCTTAGGCAGTTACATTTTTGTACTTTCAGAACTACAATTAGCAACACTATTAATGAGTAGTAATGTTTAGCAGTTGACAAACTTTTGTAACTAATGGCTTTTTATTTTAGATCATAAGAGCAAACATTATGACTGTATAGTTAAACAAACATTAGATTGGGAATTTGTACTTAGTTCCCCTAAGTTCTGTCTGATCTCCTCCCCTTGATGTACCTGTAGTCTTCCAGGCAGAGTAGCTCACGGCAGTTACCTGTTGCCCCCTCTGTGGATTGAGCGAGAAAAAGAGAGGACTGTCTCATATACCTGGGCCTACAGGAAGATAGGGATTTGAGGAGAATGAGGCTCCTTGATCTCTCAGGAGCTAGAATTAAATCAGCTCTCTCCCTTTTCACCAGAATAAATGGCCTTTTGTTTGGGCAGTGACAAGCAAATGGACTTGTGAAGAGACTTGAATAGCCGGTAACAATGAGAGATACATGTTGGAAGGTGAAAATAATAAAAGGCTAAAAGGGCCATTCTATATTTCAGAATTTTATGCATCACAGGAAGCCCCTACAGGTAGCAGGTACTGCAGCACAGATGAGAGATACTCAGGAAATCTTCACTTCAGGGCCAAAAGCTACTCCTCTGTCATTAGCAAGTGCTGGTTTATCCTGGTGCCAAACCACAGAACAGGACAAAACAAAACTCTTCACTTATTTTTTCATCATCCAAATGTCTTATGATTGTTCCCATTTGTGAAATTGTTATAGCATGAAAATATGGTCAAAAACTATTGAGTTGTGGTAGGAAGACTTTTTTATTGCTGCAATGTAGTATAGTTAAGAATTTGGGTGCATACATGTGAGACTCAATATTAGAAAACATAGAACCCGAAGATTTCATTTTGGATGTCCTGGACCCATTTGGAGCTTTCTGCACAAGTTTTATTCTGAACACTAGTAATAAATGTAATAAAAATATGTCCCACGGAGACATATTAATTTCCAAAAATGGAGACACAGTTAACTATTTTTATTAACGTTTTCTTTGAAGATGGAATTGTATGCTTTGACACTGACACACTTTATATAAAACAGTAGGCTTAGAAAAAAATCAAGATATGATTGATTGATGGAATGCAAAAAACTAAAGAGAGACAAAGTAAAAGAATAGCTCCAATTCTGTTTCAGTAATTTCACAACTGTTATTGATATTTATGCATTTTTTTCTTCCACCAGTCAATATTCCTTTAAACTGAGCTTGGAAATCATCAATTATTTTTCTTATAATAGACTGTGTTATTCTTTTATTAATTTTTGCCTTCTATGTGAACAAGAGATGGGCTAGAAAACCTATAATTCCTTTTCTTCTCACTCATATGATTCCTCAAAAAATACAATCTGTCATTCTGGTTACTGCATTTCTGCCTATAGATTACTGGTTCCCTAGAATACAGAAGGCTACAGCAGTCATAGGGTAATCTAATTCCATTCTAGTGTTTTTCTGTGAGGACAACACTCTTTGAGTAATAATCCCACTTAAGCAGAAGGCTTAAATTTATGTGCTAGTGTCATCAGGGACCATAACAAAAGGAATAACTTTAGCTCCCCCATATTTATTCTTAGATGTCTATATTGTTATTATTAGAGAATAAAAGTCACTTGTTGATGGTATGTATTACTTTTGGCAGATACCTCAGGCTGTTCCAGTCATAGTTGCAGAACTGGTCGTATATTGAAGGGCAAAGTAAGCTATTTCATAGTTGGACTAGGCTACTTCCTTTCTGCATGATGGGGCAGAGACAGGAATCCAAGTTTTCCAGCATCATTTGCTATGTGATCATGCGTTTTGTCACCTGTGAGATCAGTTATTTACAGAACAAAGATCCCCAAAACACTGTGCATAAAACAGTTTCTAAGGTCTGTGTTTCTCCTCATTACCCCATGTATCTCTTTCCTATTACTGAGGAAACTTATTTTTAAGAAACACAACATTGTGTATACTTGTCCTTTTTAAAGATTGTATCATCATTACACAACCTCAGGTTGATTTCACAATCTAAAAAAGTGATTACATTGCAATTATATTGATTATGTGTTAGTTGCTAGGAAATTAGTTAGTACATAGTACTGAGTTATTGTCGCAATATCAAAACAAATAATGTCATGACAGTGCAACCAGAATTGAAATACTTGTTAAAATTTAGGTTTTTACTTTATATCCCAATTTGAATGAGGTTGTCTAAGAGCAGAGAATCCACAGATAAATTTGTGATTAAGCTCATTTTTTATTCCTACAGACACTGAGGTTGAGAGCAACTGTACAACATCATCAATCTTGTAACATAACGTTCAATAAAAATTGAGCCCTTGTTTGCTGCACTACATTCTTAGCCGTGGCAGGCTTTCCTTCAGAACCCAGAACAAATGGACTGAACTTTCAGTGTGTGTGCAGACTAGTCACACTCACGGCTCCTTTTCCAGAGTCTCCTCACCTAACACCACTTTTAAGAAGCTAACAATATTTATTATTTCTCCAAAATAAACTTGTCTGCTAATTAGACTCAAGACAATATCTCCAGGGCAGTGAAGCCTAGCCTCAGGAGTCCAGTGATCACAACATATACTCCTGAAAACCACAACCAACATTGGCAACCAGCATCTGTACAACTTCTCATAGAATTGGCATGATGAAAGCAGTGGGGGTTCTTACTGAGCAGTGTACATTGATTTCTTCTGGGCTTTTGTGAGACCGAGAACTGAGGAATAGCTAGGGCTTGAGAATACCTCTTCCTTCTTCCTATGGAATTTAGTGGTGCCATTTCTGGTAAGTGACAAGGAGAAAACAAAGAATCTGTGGCTGCCTTTTACTTCAGATACTCACGGGGAATGGGAAAGAATGGTCTGTATGGTTCTCTGAATTTTCCTAGGTGGTAATACAGGGCTGCTACTACTTCTCACTAGATCTCTCGTCTGTCTCTGTGTCTGTCTGTCTCTCTCTCTCTCTCTCTCTCTCTCTCTCTCTCTCTCTCTCTCTCTCTCTCCCTTTCTCTCTCTCTCTCTCCCTGTTCAATTGGTTGACTCACGGCTTAAATGAACCATAACCTTCACCTCTTTTCTCATTTCTCTCACTTCAATCAGTTGTATGTACATTTTTAGTACTTTTCTCCCCCTGTAATTAGGACAGGGTGTATGGGGTCTACAGGGTCTCACTACATGGATCAGAGTCTTAGTGATTCTCCTGTTTTCAGCCTGTCAAGTGTTGGAACTACAGGAGTGCCCGACCATGCCCAGTCTCAATCGCGGTCTCACATTGCAGGGCTAGCACAGCAAGCTGGGAATCAACTCTGGCCTCTGGGCTCTGCCTAAGCAGGCCCTTTAGTCCACTGAGCTACCAGGCTGACCCTACATCGTTTTAGGTGTAATTGAAATCTGTTAATTAAACTTCATTTCAGTTAGTCCATTTGGAGAAATTCAAGTTTTACTTGTGTAAATAAGAAGATAGAAATTCCACTTCTTTACTATTGGATACTGTCTAAATTATTTATTTTGGATTAATTGATCATTAATTGATTTGGGAAAGATAAATATTAGAATTTCTCAAATTTTGAGAACATTAAATCTCTGCAAATTGTTCATCTTTTGAGAACACACAGAAACCCACAAATGCTGCTTCTAATTAAATCTAATTTAAAGAAAATCAAGGGGAATGTCTGAGGAGCCAGAAATATACGAATCAGAAGTATCTTCAGCATTGATAATATCCTGAATTCTGTGTTGGTGCTGGAATGTCATAATGATGTCTTTTGAGGCCATGTAAAGTAGGGAGTCTAGCTTTCCATGTTAGAGAGGTTGCTACGGATCATAGCACTAGCTTGCTATTGTAGGTCAGAGCCGCTTTTGCAAAATGTTACTTAAGGAGCCTTTGCTGCAGTATCTTCCATACATCCTAAGAGTTGATTTCATTACAGCTTACTCTGTGTTGTTCAATTTTATGTAAAGTAACTGGACAATCCATGTAAGTAACTCTCCCAAAGTCACAAAAAGGGACACTTAAAAATACAGACATTTGCACTTCACATTGAGAAATCCTTCATATTCACTTTATAAAGTGTGCATATTTGGTCTGAAAAGAACTATTTTTTTTGCTGTGTATCTGGTTCCTGATGTTACTTGAAGCAGATAGGGCTGTCTTCTCAGATGAACTGGTGATCCGTGTCTCTGTGCATCATTAAAAATGAAAGCACATCACGCCATTCAATTAGTCTATGGGGTTGTATTAATGCTACGTAAAATCCCATATGTCTGGGGTTAACTGACTAGATGTTCTAACATAAGGAAAAATAAATTCATTTTACTTGGTATTAGGAGATTATTTCAGAATCAAATAATTTCTACTTCTTTAATTTAGTTTTATACTATATTAAGTAGATGGGATAGTAAGAATTAGAAGTGTATAAATAGTAACACCAGTTGAAAATCTTGTGGAAAGGGAGAAAAGAAAGATAAGCAATGACCATAAATTTAGATTATCCAGAGAATTGTGTAATGGATAAGGTCTATTTGCCTAGAAACATATATTATGTGGGGACATTTTGTCTTTCTTGACATAAAAATGCAATTAACACACATATATATTCGTATATATGTATGCAATGGAAATAAAAATGATGTAGACTTTATTTTTTGTACTTTATTTTTACATATAATAATGGTATTGTGTAAGAATAATGGGTGATATACTAATATCTAATACTATTAATAGTAAGGAATAGTAAGTACTGCTGTATATTTTCAAATACAATTTGCAGTAAGGAACAAAAAATAAGTATTCCAAAGTCGAGGCATTAGATGCACTGCATTCCAGAAATGTCCAATAGTCTAAATTAGGGACAAGATACCATATCTTAATACGATATGGTTTGAAACTTCATAATTAAATAAATGAAGACTAGGTACTAATGTATGCTTAAATACTTTTGCATCTACAGAAATTTTCCTTATTAAAACAGGCAGTTTGGAATGTTCCTATTCAAAATTGCACTAAGCATTTTGCAAATTGCTTTTAGGCACAAAATAGTATAAAGAGTCTTATCTGTGCAGTAATATATAAAGGATACAAAATTGATGATTTATGACATGGAAGTAGAAACTGTTCAAGAACTCGGTTGTCCTGTCCTCCACATTCACTGGCAAGGTCTGATCCATTTCTACAATGCATCTATCTCTAAGTTTCTCTGAGGTGTATCAGAATGGGAAAATATAAGAGTGTGGCAAAATGCCTCAAGGGTGGTAAGTTTCACTCTTCCCTTCTCTTTTTTAAGAGATAAATATTTTTAAATATTAATATTATCTTCTATGTCACATTACACTCAATATGTGCATTGTGGAACCTTCAATAGTGTTGCTAATCAATTTCATATTCATCAGTTTCTCAGAAATGCAACTTTTCTTTTTTAGTGTGTTGGGGACTACAGTCATTGTTACTACTTTACTTATTTATTTATTTATTTATGTATTTATTTATTTATTTTTCTGCATTTTAAGGAATGATCTACAGTGTGCTCAGAGTCTCAATGCTAGATTGTACTCATAGTGATTCTCTTTTTTACAGCCTCCCAAATACTGGGATTACAGGTGCGTGTCACCACGCCCATTCTGAATTGCCATCTAACCTCCGACCTCTGTGCCTGCTTGCAGGCTCTTTAATCCACTGACTTCCTTCTTTCCTGCCTTAAATTAAATCACTTAATTTTTGTTTTTCCTTTCCATTTTATAGTTGGGGAAACTGAAGCTACTATGCTCGGTAACAGCATTCATGCTCAGTACTATAGACTTTATCACTCGAAATGCTGATCAAGTTCAGATAATTGTACTTAACAATATCTTTCATCTTTACAGACTTGGTTTACTTGAATTTATATAGAACAAGAAAAGGACAATAATGCATATGAAAGAAAATTGGACAAGTTTCCTTTTCAGAATTGTTGGCAAGAGAGATAACCTGTTCTTCACATCAGAGGAAGCCTTCCATCTGAGTCAGGTTATTCCGGTTCATACTTAGCATCAATTTTTCTTTTAGCAGTCATAGAGAATGAAGGAATTCTACCAAACATCTGGAAATGCATACCACCAGCAAATTTCGTACTGTATTTCCTGTATATGTCTGCATTTCCTCATGGATCCTGGGCTCCTCCTCTGTGCATGACTTCGCTGTACTGAAGTATGGAGAGGATTAATGAAACCATGGTTAGAGAGTTTGTCTTTCTGGGCTTCTCAACTCTGGCCAGCCTCCAGAGGCTGCTTTTCGTTGTCTTTCTGCTCGTCTACCTTTTCACTCTGGGCACCAATGCCATTATTATTTCCACCATTGTGCTGGACAGAGCCCTTCACACCCCCATGTACTTCTTCCTGTCTGTTCTGTCCTGCTCTGAGACTTGCTACACATTTGTGATTGTGCCCAAGATGCTGGTTGACTTGTTGGCTGAGAAAAAGACTATCTCCTTCCTGGGCTGTGCCATCCAGATGTTCACTTTCCTCTTTCTCGGCTGCTCTCACTCCTTCCTGCTGGTAGCCATGGGCTATGATCGCTACGTGGCCATCTGTAAACCCTTGCACTACACAGTGCTCATGGGACATGGTGTATGCGTAGGACTAGTATTTGTTGCCTGTGTCTGTGGCTTCACTGCCTCTGTGGTCACCACCTCCCTGGTATTTCACTTGCCCTTCCACTCTTCCAACCAGCTCCATCACTTTTTCTGTGATATCTCCCCTGTCCTCAAACTAGCATCTTACCACTCCCGCCTCAGTCAGTTGGTCATATTCATGCTTGGTGTATTTGTCTTAGTGATTCCACTGATACTTATCCTGATCTCCTATGTCTACATTATCTCGGCCATTCTAAAAATTACATCCTCTGTTGGAAGATACAAGGCATTCTCCACCTGTGCCTCCCATCTCATCGTGGTCATTGTTCACTATGGTTGTGCATCTTTTATCTACTTAAGGCCCAAGACCAATTATTCTTCAAGTCAAGACACTCTAATATCTGTATCTTACACCATCCTCACCCCATTGTTCAATCCCCTGATTTATAGTCTGAGAAATAAGGAATTCAAGTCAGCCCTTCAGAGAACACTGGGACAGACTTCATCTTCTATTAATTAAATCACCAAATTTATCTGAAGGAACATTACATGCAGGGGTCAGAAGAGAGAAGCTTGGGGGCTGGGGAGATGGCTCAGTGGAATAAGCGCTTCCCTGGGAAGTGCAAGGGCCTGAGTTCAATCCCCAGTTTCACAGAGAGAGAGAGAGAGAGAGAGAGAGAGAGAGAGAGAGAGAGAGAGAGAAGCTTGAAAGACACCAAATGTAGATTGGATAGTGTGGAGCTGGTTGTTAAAAGGAATTGATGTTTAATGTCTAATCTGAGAGGTTAATGAGAGTCACCAGCTAAAAGATATCATCTGATAATGTTCTATTTGAGAAAAGCAACATATAGGTAACTAGAGACAACCAAGATCTCGATGTTTTAGAAGAAAACAAAGAATATTGTCTAACGTCTTTATATTTTTAATTGACAAATAATAAATTCTATGTATTTACTGTGTATCACACAATGTTTTTCTGTAAGAATGCATTATGCCTAGGCTAAGTCAATCTAATTGCCATGTATAGTCCCTGGAATACATACTTAATGTACGATGAAAACACCTGGAATCTATTGTCAGTTTTCAACATTTATTTATTTGGTACCGGCGCTCACCATACAGCTCAGACTCATAGTGATCCTTCTGCCTCAGCCTGCTCAGCTCTGGGATTACTGGTGTACACCAACACACCTGGCTGCATGTCAGCACAGCATGCAGTACTGGGGACTGAATTTGGGTCCTGTGCTTGCCAGGCAGGCACTTAGTCAGCCATACTATCTCTCCACCCTTCTTTGTTGGTAAATACGTTATGATGGTGTGTATTACATAGTCTTCTGTGCCGTCTGACCATCATTTCTTCAAACTGCCTAAAACTCTTTTGCCACCCAAAGCTTTCTATTATTATTCTATTTTTGCTTCTATTTCTTCACTGCTTAAAATTCCACTTCTTTCAAGAATTGAAATCCTAGATTCCAGTTAGCTTTATATTTTGGATGTGATCTCTTTAAATTATGCATAGTTAACAAGTGCATGTTCCTATTCCATAGGTCAGCTCTTTGCTGTGGTTATTGTTCCTTTGGTCTGTGTTTTGTAAGTTTTATAATCTCATCTATCTAGTTTTATCGTTTTTCCTTCTGCTGTGGGGCACATCTGTCTTTTCTTACCTTTCTCTTCAATGAGTTCAAATTTCATGATGCCTTGAATTTGTATGTTAAGCACGAGTTTGTCAGTTCCGTTCCCTGTAGAGTTCCTCGCATGACCAAGCTGCCTGCCTTGCGAACAGCCTTCTTATCTGTCCACTTTCTGTCCTCCAGTTTGCTTTTCCATCTTTACCCTGAAACAGGTGATGATTATTCATGTCCTCACTGGCAGTCAGGATATATATATATATATATATATATATATATATATATATATATAACCTTTATCTGTTCTTTTATTAAATCTTTTTTTACACCTTATATCAGCCATCACATTCTAATGGTTCTACTGCTTGAAATTCTTCTGTCACATTCCACTTCCATTTGCAGGGTGTAATCCTGTGTTTTTGGATCACTGCAAGAGTACGAAGTCCAGAGATCTCAAACCCATTCACACTGTTGACAGGGAGGTTTTACGGTTGCTGTGAAGTCTAAATTAGAGAACATGATAAGTACATGCAATGTGTAGTCTATCCTCAACACTAATGATCTATTACTCTTTGTATTCATCATTATCTAAAATAAAAGTATCAAGAAACATTTTAGTTTACAAAATCTTAAATAGTTTCTAACAGATATGAAGGTAAACTACGTTTTAATTAAAATTTATACTAAAGTATTACTGTCTGAATTTTTGTATTGTTTGATTTTTCCTGAATTTTGTATTTTACTGAAACTTATTTGTTTTTTAAGTATTTTGTTTTTGCAGTGTCTCACTGTGCAGCTCAGACTCATGGTGATCCTCCTGCTTTCAGCCTCCCCAGTGCTGGATTACAGGTGTGTGCCACTAAGCCCATACTCTGGCTGCCTGAGGCAGCCCTAGGGACTGGGCTGGTGTAGCATTTGGTGCTGGGGATCTAACTATGGTCCCTATGTTTGCCTAAGCTTGTCTAAGCAGGCACTTTAGTCACTGAGCTATCTCAATACCTCTGAAATTTATTTACTCTTATTTATTTTGCTACACACCATTCATATTTATTTCAAAACTTCATTCAAGCATAACTTTCTCCATGAAGTTGTTCTCTACAATCTCACTCAGGATTATTCTCTACATGTCACCCTAGTGATGTAAACAGTAATCTTCCCTTCTTCACTAGCATCACAGGACTCTGAAGCGAGTGCCTTGCATTTTGCCTCCAATTAGTATCACATGATAATACCGATTAAGCTAGTGATACCAGTGTTGGTTACTAGAAAAAAGATGGTATAGGTTTTTAGCTGGCCAGACCATACAGTAGAGGGACAATGACCATCTTTTTGAGGAGTGAAGTGGTAAGTCCTCTGTGGCTGGTTTGAAATTTTTCAGAGAATGAAAGGAGGACGTGTAATACACTGAGAATGTGCCAGCTGTGGCACATTACTTAAACATATTTCATAAAGGTTTTATATTTTGAATTGGAGACTGGACACTTGTATTCTTCTACACAGCAGACCTATGTTTTAAGGAATGTGAAACTCTCTCTCTTTGAGATTCAGCCTTTTGAATTTCAGAATGGATTTAGTTTCTGAACATAGAGAATATCAGTTGTGTGACCTTGCATCATGTGAATGCAACACAATTTATGACAGAAACTAGAAACTAGATACATGCTTCTGAATGTAAAAAATGCATATATGATGCTTCTGCGTTCTGCAAATGAGTACTGCCATGGATGTCCCAGCTCCCAGTTTTGCTCTTTGCTGTTATCCCAGGATCTGGTGGGCCTTATCATTCAGTTTATCTGCCCATTCTCAAAGTCTATTTCTCCCCTTGAAATACAGTTTATAGCTTATGAGTCAAAGAGCAAAGACGTTGTTGCTTCTAACCCGAGGATAAAAAAAGCAGAAACTATAGGAAAAAGACAAAAGAAGAGGTTTATCAGTTCCTTTTTCATGATGTCATGAGGGAGGGAGTCTTATCTGTATGGAGTCTAAGACAGGGAAAGAAAGACTTTCATGAATCTGGTCTATGCTTTATTATTTGTTAGAAGAGACTTGAAGTCCATTCACCCAAGGGATTTTGGATGTTAATTGAAAAGAGGATGCATTCGTGTCAGAAGCACTATAGTAGTGCCTCTCCAGGGTACAGGATAATACTAATTAAGCCAGTGATACTAATGCTGGTAACTAGAAAAAAGATGGTATAGGATTTTTCCTGGCCAGGCCATACAGTAGAGGGACAATGACCATCTTTTTGAGGAGTGAAGTGGTAAGTCCTCTGTTGCTGGTTTAACATTTTTCAGAGAATGAGAGGAAGGCATGTAACACACAGAATGTGGCAGCTGTGGCACATCACTTAAACATACTCACAAAGGTTTTAAACTTTGAATTGGAGACTGGACAGTTGTATTCTTCTACACAGCTGACCTATGTTTTGAGAAATGTGAAACTCTCTCATTTTGAAATTCAGTCTTCTAAATTTCAGAAATGGATTGAAGAAACTAAATGATCTGATATCTTTGGAATATTTTAAGGCTATCTTTAAGATAATAACAGTTACAAATTTCCACTTAAGTTTCATTCCAAAATTGTTGAGATCTTTTAAAAACTAAGTGTACCAATAAATGGTAATGAAGAATTGGATGTAAAATGATGGGTAAGAACCTGGAGGAGTAGCCAAGAACATATCCAGCTTGTGGCCTTAACAGCAAGATTTTGATAACAGAATGATTATAGAGCCTGTTTTTATAATTGACAAGAAAGCAAGCAAGCAAAGAAGGAAGGAAGGTAACCAGGAAATAGCAAAGGAAGGGAGGAAAAAGCCAGAGAAATATTTTGTTTATTTTTTATAATTATTTGCTATATTTTTATATATGCTATTTCTTAATCCTCATAATTTTTAAACTCTTAAAAAAGAAAATTAAAATTTTGGAAGCTTAAATAACATGCTTTGGTAAAATTCTCAATGTAAATTGTGAATTTATGGGGTTTTGCTCCACGTATTTTCTTCTGTATCTATCATCTATCTACCTATTCAGTATAAGTATGCATCATGTTATGGCTATATTTATATTTTTATATATGTAGATAGATGGATAGATAGATAGATTATATATTACATTGATTATAGATTATTTACATAATTATCTGTTGTGTTCACTAGAAGTATCTTTACAGCTACATGAAAGTATATATAAATCAATTGAAATTATTTTTCATGTATTAATTTATTTAGTTAATGATATTGCAATGTATACTTTGAATATTTTAATTTCCTAGGAACTCTGATATTGTCTGTGAGGTTAGAAAAATATGCATGATTAAATTGTGCATGGCACATGAATTTTTCTCAAATAACAATCTTCTCTTTGTTTTGTAAGTTTTCAAATTATATTGTGCAAAAAGGATCATTGCCTAGATTGCTGTAAAATATGAGAATTTGTATAACTAATGTTTCATGAGGACAGTTTTGTTTTTTTTAAGTTCAATGATGTGTTGCAAATCCCTAATGAAGTCTCAGGGATTTACAGTGTACCCAATAATTATATGCGAAATTGACTGAGTCAGAATATAATTTGGGAAAAGATAATTTGAAAGATAAGAACATCTGTGCAAATACATTGAAAGACATTATTTCTTCTGACATGACCTTCTATATGCTCAATGAACTACATGAGTTTCCATCTGATTAAACGTTGAAATTAGATCTGGGAGCTAAAAGAGATGAGTTTGGGGTGTTGTAGGAAGCCAAATTATTAATTTATTTATTTATTTATTTATTTATTTATTTATTGGAACCAGGGATTGAACTCAGGCCCTTGCGCTTGCCAGGGAAGCACTTATTCCACTGAGCCATCTCCCTGGCCCTTATGGAAGCCAAATTATTAACAGTTTTTCTTTTGTTCTCTATCTCTGTCTCTTTGCTCTTTTTCTTTTTGTTCTCTCTCTCTCTCTCTCTCTCTCTCTCTCTCTCTCTCTCTCTCTCTCTCTTCCCCCTCCCTCCCTCTTTCTTTCTTTCCTTCTTTCCTTCCCCTACTCTTTTTCTTTTGGCTAAGAAATTTGACGGGTTATAAAGCTTTCAGCTCATTATAGGATTTTGTGTAAGAAGGTACTTGACTAAATGCATATTTTGAACATCTCTAAGGTTGTCTTTCATCACTTGAAGCATTTCTATACACACACTACACTTTTCATTTTCTTCATCTCTTTTGACCTTCTGCAAACTGTTCCCACATACACCAAGTCATGTCTTTGCATATCTCCTTTATTCAGAGTCCCAAATGACTCTGTACAATAATCTCCTCTAATCCACTTCTGAAGCCAAGATGAGTGTAGGTTAAAAAAATCTGCAGTTTCCTGTCTTAAGTGAATCTGTCTCTCCTATTTCTATTTTACCCTGAGAATGAAAGAGGAAAGACAAATATGGCACACAGAGAGTCACAAGATATTTACTTTTTTTTTCAGAAATGCTGATCCTCTTCAGATTTAATAGGATCTTTCTCAAATAATCATTAGTGAAAAAAAAATCACCAAATATGGGAATGAAGGGGCCTGAAAAAGTAAAGAAAGTTAATTTGTTGATAAGATTGGTGATTTGATCATTTAGCTTATTACTTTATAAATCCTATACCTGCACCTCTATTTACTTGCACTTTTATGTTTTGTGCCTCCTATTTCTAATTTAAAACCTTATGCATAATCTGTTGTTGTAAGTTTTAGTTAATTTTTTCATCAATTCATGAATTTATTGTTTATAGTAATTATACTACTTTTGGCAGTTTTCCATTTGTTGTTTGCTTTCTGAAATTTCTGTTTGTATTTTTTGTTGTGAATAAATATTTTATTTTGTAGTCAGTTTTTTATTTATTATTCTGATATCTCTTCATGTTCAGTGTTCAGATTTTCAATGCATTAATAACTTTTTTAAATTCCAAAATGTTTTCAATTTTCCTAAAATATAAAAGATCTTTGAGGATTATGTAATTTTAAATTTAAATTGACTTTTTATATCTATTAAAATGTTTTATCCTGAGTCAATATTGTAACCGTAAACTATTTGGCTGATGTTGAGATATTTTACATTATAAAAATTTTATTAAAATTTTTATATCAATAATTGTGCTACAAATTTTAATCAAATCTCTGCTTTAAATTTAGCCATTTATTAAATATGCAGGGTGTAATTATATCAATTACACTTTGCATATTTGAATACTGTTATCAGTTTCTTCTACATTTGCTCTTTGACTAACACATTCAAAATTTCTTTGGTAGATTTTTTTATTGTATTATATATTTATAGCTTATTGCAGTCAAGATTAAGGACTATTGTTTGCATACTTTCCTCTTTGTGACACTTGTGGAAGTTCTGGTGTGACTTCTAAGTCTTCAGCATAGTATGTGAATGTTGCTGTTTAGGTCTGAACTCTTTCATTCTATTTTTTTCTTTATCTCTTCTAAACAGGTGTATACTTATGGTATCCACTAGTAGTGTCTGTTTTTTCTTCTTTGTATATATTTTATATTACCTGTTTTATAAATGTTGCACCAATATTTTTGAGGGTGCATAATAGACAACAATTTCATTGTGAATTATATTAGCATTAAAGTCTATTTTGTTATTATCTATTGTTCACTTATTGGCTCTGGGCTAAATTTTAAAGCATTGAATATCAAGACCATGACTGTTGTTAAGCTGGTTTTTCTATGTTTTTCATAGTTTCCACTCCTCTCAATTTTTCAGCTATTTTGAATCACTTTTGTGTTATATAATGAATACAGTAAATTTTTGCTTTGAAAGCACTTCTGTTTTTTTTTTCTTTAGTCTTCTATTTTGATATTTACTGTTTGTTTTATCTAAGTTTCAGTTATTATTTAGGCAGCAATAAGAAAGCATTTTTATCATTTCTTTCTTCACTCTTTTTAATGTGCAATTGTTACTTTGTCAAGAACATAATATGTACGTAGTATTTTTTAACTCATTCTCATTTACTTTGGGCTTGGATTTACAGGTAAGTACATTTATTAAATTGGTGAATTTATGGCTTTAGATGTTATTTATTGTTTACTTTATTTATTATATAGTAGCTGTATTAATCTACTACCAATACTTTCCTTGGAAAGTCCACCATACATCCCATTGACTGGATCTCTTTATCTAGGTAACTCATCCAAGAAAAGATATTAATATTCCTATTTGTTTTATAGTTAAAAGTAGTAGTCTATGCATGTAGTTTCATGGTCAGAACCTTTTTCTTGAATTTCTTGAATAACTCGACAAGTTATTTTATTTTAGGGAAGGGTCTACAGGGTGTTCAAGATCTCACTACTAGGTCAGACTCGTAGTGATCCTCCTGTTTACAGCCTCCCAAAAGCTGGGATTACAGGTGCGTACCACCACACACAGTCTCAATTGCCATCCCAGCATGCCCTGGAGGCTGGGCTGGTATGGCAGGCCTGGGGATTGAACCCCAGGCTCCTGTGCCTGCCAGCAGTCACTTTAATCCGCTGAGCTATTTGGCCAGCCCAACTCAATGCTCTTATTATACATTATATATTGCTCCCATGTTAAACAATTTTGTTTTTATTGTTAGTTACTAGCATTTTTGGTGAAAGTTACAGACCCTTTTTCATAGTTTGAATAATTTGACTGGACATATCTTTGATGACTTTTTTTGGTCAATGTTGAAAAATATTTTGAAACTCATGAGTGTGGAGTAGATGACAAGATAATTTACCATTTTCATGTACAGACATAGTTCGTTCATTAGAGGGAATTTTTCCTAATAGTTTACAATAGCAGATTTGCTTATTACTCCATTAAAACCATATTAAATGTCCCTGTGTTTTTTCTATGACAGTCACTTTTTAATGTGTTAAATGTACATATACCTTTTGCTTAATTATATTTCCTCAGTCTCAGTAACATTTGCTTCTGTGTATGTCTACTTTTAGGTTATTTTTCTGTCATTTTTTAAATTGAAGTGTCATATTTAACTCTATTAAATAAAGCTTGATTCAACTCTATTAAATATGGTAGCTGCCCTTCATGTTAGTTTCAAGGGTCTTACTTCCTATAGCTTTAGTCTTTTTATTTCTTTTTATTTTAGTCAAAGGTTTATTTTTCCAACAATACTTGTTAACAGATACAAAGACTTTAAGATATTCTTTATGTCTACCTATTAAAACCTGAGGTCAGCTTTAAAAGGTAATACTACTGTATGGAAATGTACATAGCTAAAAGATATACTTATTGTCTCTAATAAGTTTTCATTTATTTATGGTAGAAAATAAAATTATTTTATTTTTCTCTGCCTTTCTATTGCAGAAACCATTGCTGCAAGCTCATAACTTCAATTTGCATTGCCTTTCATGTCTCCCTGGAATATATACAGTGTTTTTCCCAAAGACAGATTATATTCCAAAATTCAATGTCAACAAAGCAGACCATAGCTCACTCTCTAGGGAAGACAGAATCAACATTTATCTGCATAAAGCTGATAATAGGCAACAGAAGTACAGGGAAAGGAATATAAGACAATTTTGAACACTTCAGAATTTTTTTTTTTATTTTTGAAGATATTTTATTTATTCACTATTCATGAAAAATGAGAATACAAGACTCCTGACTCCCAAACCCAGAACATTTTTTGTGAGGATCTCAAAAAGCCAAATTACTACTAATATGTTCAAAGCAGGGTGTAGACCAGTGAAAGTGAGCCTTTTAGAGCTTTCAGGAATATGAACAGCCTGCTGCAGCTCACAGCACAGAGGTCTAGAATCTGCCTTTACAATGATCAGCGTTCAAGAAACAAAAACAAAACTATACAGGACAACAGGTGCCTTTCCTAACCCCAAGAATGCTGAAGCCATATAACCAACACAATTGTGAAATTACAGACCCACCTACTTCCTGAAGAGTCAGGAATAATTTTTTTTCATACCTCAATTTTTTTTTCATATTTCTCTGCTGGATGGTTAAGACCAAGATAAAGCGAGACATATATAACAAGAAATGTAACTTTTGTATCTGACAAGGTTAGTCAAATACCCTCAGGATTTACCCTGAAACCCTGTACTGCAGTTTGTAGATCCTTTGTGAGTGTCAGCCATGTGGATGAGTCATGGCCATTGCTCGACCAATTTGATCTCTGTGAAAGCCTGAATGTTTTCTCTCTATGTGACTCGCTGCAGGCACACTCTACATCATCGATCACTTTCCTCTGTGACCCAATAATCTCCTTGATCAGAAAAATTGGGACACAACTGAGTTACATGATGTTACAAAACAGGTTCTCTTATGTCTTGAATCCTCACTGACCTTGAAAGGCGAGGGCCAAAATGTTCACTATTCTTGTAGTGTTATGGGTCACTCAGAATAGGAACCAGATCAGCCAGGTTGGAATTTGGAAAGCCGTTTATTACTGAGCTCAGGGCCCCCCAGTCTGCTCTCACGCAGGAGAGGACCGAAAGGGCGGCAGCCCAAGAAGCAGGAAGGGGTTTTAAACCTTGGAATCACATTGCGTTTGATAAGCAAATTT
>NW_004525116.1:61087-70836 GCF_000260255.1 Octodon degus
AGCCCTTCTTTTTCTCTAATTTTTGGTCTGCAAACTTAAGTTGTTAACCCTCCATAAGAGAAGCTTAATGATATTATTACCCTATAACATAGGCAGTTGAACTTAACCTCACTATCTGTCTGACTATCAGACATCTTAGACATAGCATGGAACAGGAATTTTCCATCAAGTAAGTGATGAACCATGTAAATACAAATGTTTTATTAAAATTAGTTTTTTCTTAAACATTGTTGAATGCTGAATGTTATTGTTCAAAGAAAACAAATGAAATAAATATTCATAATTTATAACATAACTCAGTAGTTTTGTGTTGAATTTAATAGAAACTATTTCCCAATTCTGTTTCCATGCATATAGAATTTTAATAAAATTATAGAGAATTTATCATTATAAGAAAATTACCTGATGCTGAATCAGTTTTTTTTCCATACATTAGCTTAGCACATCTTTCTATTTTGTGTGTTTATGACTTTTTTAAATTGACAGTCAGAGTTATAGTTGGGCTTTCATGTCATGATAAATATTATCAGATTGAAAAATGCAAATAATTGATGACTCACAGTTATTTTGCAAACATTTTGAAGATCAGGGCCCTGGGAGATGGCTCAGTGGAATAAGCGCTTCCCTGGCAAGGGCAAGGGCCTGAGTTCAATCCCCGGTTCTGCCAAAAACAACAACAACAACAACAACAAAAACAAAACATTTTGAAGATCTGCCTTGTTTTCTAGAAACTCTATAAAGACTATGAGGAAGACTAACATGGTGATTATTAAATGAATCCTAAGGCACCAAAGTATTCCTCTAATGATTAGCACACAGAAAAATGAGATAGTTGAAATGACTTCTAAACTCTTCCACCAAATATTCAAAAGTGATATATCCTATGATAAACCCATTGTAATTTTAAAAATTGATAGGGTGTACCTATCACTATAATTTTATTTTAGAGCATTGTATCAACCCCAAAACACATGTAGTTAATTTCTTATCAAATCTTATTGTACTTTTAGTTCAAAGTTATCATTAATCTGCTTTCTTTGAGTACAGATTTTCTTTTTCTGGAAATTTTATATAAATATAATTTTCATTTTATATAAGCAAATTTTTAGAATTTTTAGTTGGCTACCTTGATTTAGAAGAATGTTTTCTGAAGAACAGTTATGATGTGGTGTGTACTAATATTACACTTTGTGTAACTGAGTGGTATTCATTTTTATGGTGAGGCCAAATTGTCATTCTCCATTCATAAGATCAGAGGCATTTAGACAGTTTCTTTTTCTTGAGTAATGCCCTGTGAACATTTACAGAAAGGCTTAAGTGTGCATAGTCTTCATTTATCTTTGCTAGATTCTTAAGGATGAGTTTTTTAAACATTGCACAATGACGAGTATAGGTAATAATTGAATATTGCATATTTCAACATATCAAAAGAAGCAAAATTCAAGTGTTCTTATCATAAAAGTTGACAAATATTCAAGGTGATATATCCATTAACAATCTTGAGGTAGTTATTACAGATTGGAAATTTATAATGCTGTTTAGGACTGAATAACTATATACTATTCTAATTTGTCAAGATACAATATAAATTGTAGGATCATCTAATGCTTATATTAAGCATGTTTGGAAAATGTCATACTATTTCCTGAAGTGCTTTATTTTTCATTTTTTATTTCCACAACCAACTGAGAGAATTTCCAGTATTCCACATGTTCACCAGTACTTTAAGTTTGTCTTTTTAGCTATAGTCATACAGGTGCAAGTAAACAGTTCTTTCATTTTGGTTTTTAGTCTGCATTTCCTTAACAACCTTTGATACTGAGAATATTTTCATTTGCATATTACTCACTGTTATACTCTCAGAAGGACGTAGGTAAATTAACCATTTTTTTTTTCAGTTGGATGCTAGTCTCATTACTTAATTGTAAGAATAACATATATTTTGAATAAAAATTCATATACCTATATAATATGTTTTGTAAGTAAATTTTTTGCCATCTTTGGTGTACTTCTTACTTTCATAATGGATATTTTTTGAAGTGTTTTATTTCTGAGCTCCTAGTTCTGGCCATTGGCCTATGTGTATGTCTTTATGCGAGTACAATGTGATATTGATTACTCTATCTTCAATGCAAGTTTTGAAGTCAGAAGGTATATATTCTCCCTTTTTATTGCTATATTTGAAAATTATTTTGGATCTTCTGATTCCTTTCTATATAAATGTTATAATGATCTTTATAAGAAAATCTTGCTAATAATTGATAATTATTGTTAGATCATAACATAATTGACAGAGTGTATAGGTCAATCTGATAGGAACTGGCTTTATTTTACTGTCTCTTTGTCACTAATGTAAATATTCTTCATTTATCAAAACATTAATGTCTCTACACAGTATTTGGTAAGAGATACAAAATTATAAAAATGAGAGAAGAAATATTGATAACTTATTTTCTATGCATATGTCCTGCCTTTCTTTAAATTAAATTTAATGCCAAATTTTTGTTACTGGAAATGAAACCATTTTCCTTATTGTGCTTTTGAATTTTTTTCTAGATGGAATAGGCAAAGTGCTAACCACTGAAAGATGTCCATGATATAATCCCCAGGATCTAAGAATGTGATACATTACATTTTTAGAAGCGGGAATTACTGTTGCAAATACAGTCTAACTTTCAAATTTGGAAACTATTCCTCATTATTCTGATGAACCTAATGCACGCAGAAGGGATATTAAAAGTGGAACTGAGAATCAGAGAGTTGGAGACTGAGATGTGATTTTCTTGCCTTTAAAGATTCAGGAAGGGACTATAAGCTAAAATAAGAGAGGTCGCTGGAAGCTGGGAAAAATGAAAAGGTAGTGTTCTTCCCTGGCTCCCTTGAGAGGAGCCCAGGCCCCACATCCTTGGGTGATGTACTTGAAAATTTCTCTCCTTTTTTTCTGTAGGTGTTGGCAGAAAACATCACTACAGTCACTGAGTTCTTGTTGCTGGGTTTTTCAAGCCTTGGTGAGATTCAGCTTGCTCTCTTTGTGGTTTTTCTCTTCCTGTATTTAGTCATCCTTAGCGGCAATTCCATTATTATCAGTGTCATACATCTAGATCAAAGGCTGCACACACCAATGTACTTTTTCCTTGGCATTCTCTCAACATCCGAGACATTCTATACCTTCGTCATCCTACCCAAGATGCTCATCAACCTACTTTCAGTGGCCAGAACAATCTCCTTTACCTGTTGTGCTACTCAGATGTTCTTCTTCCTTGGATTTGCTATTACCAACTGTCTGCTCCTAGGTGTGATGGGCTATGACCGCTATGCTGCCATCTGTCACCCTCTGCATTACCCCATTCTTATGAGTGGGCGGGTATGCGGGAAACTGGCAACTTCCTGTGTGATTGGAGGCTTCTTGGCTTCACTGATAGTTGTAAATTTAGTTTTCAGTCTCCCTTTCTGTAGTGCTAACAGTGTCAACCACTACTTTTGTGACATCTCACCAGTCATTCGTCTGGCATGTGTGAATACAGATGCTCATGAGTTTGTCATATTCATCTGTGGGGTTCTTGTACTTGTGGTTCCCTTTTTCTTTATCTGTGTGTCTTATCTCTGCATTCTGAGGACGATCCTGAAGATTCATCAGCAGAGGGCAAACGGAAAGCCTTTTCCACCTGTGCTTCTCACCTCACTGTTGTTGTTCATTATGGCTGTGCTTCCTTCATCTACCTGAGGCCTACAGCAAGCTATGTGTCCAACAAAGACAGGCTCGTGACAGTGACATATACTATTGTTACTCCCTTACTAAATCCCATGGTGTATAGCCTCAGAAACAGGGATGTCCAACTTGCTATCAAAAAAGTCTTGGGCAAGAAAGGATCTCTAAAATCATAGGATTGAATTGTTATTGGACTTTTAATTCTTAATAAATACTTCTGCCTTTATTGTATGCATCAGTAACTGATACATTGAAATAAGGACTCTGAAATGTAAGTTATAAAATGTGTTTTTAATTTCCTGGTCCCTTTGAGTCTAATCTACAAGCCCATGCTTTTCACCTTCTCAGATGGACTCACAAAGAGCCTTTCGAATTTAAATACCTGTGCCACTGTAACACATAAAAATGTAAATTTAATTTGTATTTAAAAATCCCCCTTTCACTTGTGAAGGTCTTCATTAAATAGGGAAGCCTGCCCTGAAAAAAAGTACATATAAGCTTTGTCAACAGTCACTTCTCTCATTGCTTGCCTAACTGATTGGCTTCTCATGCCTTACACTTGGGAAAGGAGAGAGGGCATAGAAAATTCTTGCATGATTGCTACTGTTATGCTTTGTTGCACTGGGAACTTATACCACAGCACTTGTGATGCAGTTGAAACTATCTCTGCCTGTCAGCTTGAGAGTTTGTTTCTTGATATTGAGAACTTGTGACCCCTGTGGATCACGTGTCTCCTAGAGGTCTTATTACAAAAACTTCCTTTTATCCAGTTTCAGAACAATGTTTTTCTTTCTAATTTGCCCCTATCTATTCCAAAACAAACAAACAAACAAACAAACAAACATTTGGAGACAGGCCTGAAGATTCCACTCCCAGACAGGTAGAGAACAGACATCTTTATGTCTTGGTGTTTTAGGGCAATAACACAGACTCACTCATTTGCTTTTCAAGAATGCATTTTGTCTCCAAGTCTGCCATTCAGGCCTGGCCTTTGGGCACACTGAGATGTCAGTTGAGACTAGGCATGGTGACACATGCCTGTAATCCCAGCTCTTGGGAGGCTGTAAACAGGAGAGTCACTAGGAGTCCAATCTAGTAGTGAAACCCTAAACACCCTCTAGACCCTTCCCTAAAATACAGGTGGAAAAAAAGAAAAGAATGCATTTTGTTTGGTTTATTAATTTATTCAAAAAATTATAAATTACTACACATTTGTATATAGTAAATATATTTCTTATGGGGAGTTGGTACATAAATATAATGCATCTTAGTTTCTTTTTATCCTGATCCCTCTGCTCCCTCTGTGTTCTACATGACTCTGGCTCACCTTTCTACTTGCAAAAGCTGTATTTTTTTCCATAATGTGTTTTTCCACCTCTTTTCCTCTCCTTTCTTCTTTTCTCTCCATTCATTCTTGCCAAATACACTTGAAAAAAGCTCTGTATTATTTTATTTCATTAAACACAGGTAAAACAGAATTTCATGACAAAATAATAGAATGACAATAGTTAAAGCATTGCATATTGTCATCTTCAAAGTTGTTGCTCACAGTGAAAGATATGAGCATAAAGTTTTGCCAATCAATATAAGCACAAACCTTCCCTTTGAATAAACTGAGAGATACTACAAGTATCGCTAATTTGAATTTTTCTCTTTTTTCTCATCCTTCCTTTCCCCTTTTGCCCATCTAGTTCACTTTTCCTTTTAATCAATTTCCTCCCCATTTTATGGTATTTGTTGTGCAATTTGGATCTTATTTGCTCTTTCCATTTCTTATTCCACGGAGACAACACAATGTGAGTCTGATTTATTTCACTTATGAATAAAGAATCTAGTTGCATCTAGTTACCTATAAAACCTCAAGATTGTTCTTCTTTGTAGCTGATTAGTATTCCATTGTGTAAAAATGTCACATCTTTTCTAGCCATTCCTTGGTTGATAGACATTTGAATTGTTTCCAAGATTTAGCTATTACAAATTGTGCTACTGTAAATATGGGTACACATATATTTCTTTGGTACCATGTGTTCAGTTCCTCTGGAAAAATACCAAAAAGAGGAGTAACTTGTTTGAATGGTACTTCAAAGCCTTGATTTTAAGAAATCATTATGCTTATTTACACAGTATATTCATCAGTCTGTACTCCCACCAAAAATTGAAAAGGGTTGTTTTTTCCCCACAGTTTGTTAAGAATTTGTCATTTGTTGATTTCTTGATGATAGCCATTCTTTCTGGGGTGAGATGGTGGAATTTCAGAGTTATTCTAATTTGTATTTATCAAATGAGAGGTTGAACTCTTACTTGAACTCACAGTGTTGAACATTTTTTTTCTTGCCATTTGTATTTCCTTATGTGACAAATGTATATTATCTCAGATTCCAACTTTTGGATTGTGTCTTTGACTTTAGAGTGGTATTTAACTTTTTCTCAATTTTTTATGTTTTATATAAATATGCATTATTTGAGGAATAATTGGCTAAAAATTTTCCTGCTCTGTGGATTGTCTTTTCATTTTGTTAGTGATTTCTGTTGATATGCAAAAGATGTTTAATAAAATGAGATCCCAATGGCTGATTCTTTGAAATTTCTCATGCAGTTTGGTTTTTATTAAGTATGTCCATATATCAACATTTCCATTTAATTTATTTTCCTTTTTTTTTTTGGCAGAACCGGGGATTGTACTTAATTTATTTTCATAAATAGATTTAATGTTTCTGTTTTAATATTTAGGTCTTTGATCCATTTTTACTTCAGTTTAGTGCATGGTCATAAACATGGATCAAGTTTTATTTTTTAGCATACAGAGAGCCAGTTTTTCAAGCACCATTTACTGAAGAGAATATCTTTCTTCCAATTAGGCCCTTTTGTCAAAGATAAGGTAGCTGAGTGTGTTTGTAGTTGTGTCTGCATCTCCACTGCGCAAAAATTCCACATCTATTTTATTCATTACACAGTTGACAGGCATTTGTGTTGTTCTGAAGATTAAGCTATGATGAATTGTGCTACTATAAATATGGGTCTATCACCATGCACAAAATTAAAGTCAAAATTTATCTAAGTTTTAAATGTTAAAACAGAAACACTAAATCTACTGGAAGAGAAACAGTGTGAACATCTTTACAATGTAGGGGTAAGCAGAGAATTGATGAACATAAACCAAACTGCAGGGAAAAACTTTAAAGAATAAACAATTTTGATCTCATCTTGTTGAAAACATTTTAGGGCCAGCCAAATAGCTCAATGGATTAAGGTGCCTGCAGGGGCCTGAGGGTTTGATTACTGAGCCTGCCATGCCGGCCCCACCCCCGGGGTGTGCTGAGATGACAATTGAGCCTGGGCATAATGGCATGTGCCTATAATCCCAGCTCTTGGGAGGCTGTAAATAGGTGGATCACTATGAGTCTGATCTAGTAGTGAGACTCTGAACACCCTGTAGACCTATCCCTAAAATACAAAACAAATAAGCAAATAACCCCTCCCCCCAAAAAAAAACCTGCCCAGGTATGATGGCACATGCCTATAATCTCAGAATTTAAGAGACTGAGTCAGGAGGATGGTTGTGAGTTGAAGACTATCCTGGCCTACAATGTGAGCTCAAGGTTAGCCTGAATTACATAGGAAAAGCTTGTGTGAAAAAAGATAAAGATAAGAAAACAAATCACCAAGAGAATAAAATGAAAATTTCATGAATTGGGTAAATAAATTTACCCAACTGTCCATCAGCCAAAGATGTGTTCAATGTAGAACACATGAAGAATTAAAAAATCAGGCACCCTAAATTCAAGGATCCAATCCAAAAGTGAGCATTTCAGATGAACAAACCTGTCTCAAATGAGGAAATGGCAAATAAACTCATGAAAATGTTCCACATCAATGGTCATTTGAGAAATGAGAACTAAAACAATACTCAGAACCCCCTCACCCTAGAAAAAATAACTATCATCAAGAAGTCAATCAATAACAAATGCTGGAGGGAAGCATTCTCCACTATTAGTGAGAATGTAGACTGGTACAACCACTGTGGAAATCAATGTGGAGATTCCTCAAAAAATAGAATTTAAGGCCCCATTCAACTCAGATAGCTCCCTTCTGTGTATTTTTCTGGAGGAACTGAAAAGGTCATGTATTTATTCAGTTGTTCTTTTCCATGGATATATCTTATTTCCCTATTGATTTTGAAACAGTTTTGCGGGATACATTAACCTGGACTGGAAGTTGTTTTCTTTGAGGACCTGAACCACTTCATTCCAACCTCTTCTTGACTTAAGGATTTTTATTGAAATGTTGGTGGTGGGCTTTCCTTTATAGATAATCTCTTTCTTTTCTCTAGCAACCTTTAATATTTTGTGTTTGTGCTCAGTTTCTGGGATCTCGATTATTATATACCTGAGTGAGGATTTATTTTGGTCAAAGCTGTTTGGAGTTGAATGTACCTCATTTATTTTTATGTCAGATTCTGTTCTCATGCATAGGAAGTTTTCTACTGTTACTTCAAATATTCTTTTTATGTCCTTTGGGTTCATTCCTGATTTTTCATTGATAACTTTTAGTTCTATATTGTTTTTGTTTGCATCAACTTGCAGCTATTGAATTATGATCCTGTCTTCAAAGTCTCAAAGTTTATCTTTAGTTTCTTTCAAGAGGTTTTACCAAATTTCAATGGAACTTTTAAATTCCTGGATATCTATTTAAATGTTTCATACATGCTAATTCTTTTTTACACTGTTCATTCAAGGTTTCTATCAGTTGCCTGTGCTTTATTTTTTTTAATCCATGACTACTTCAGATTGGCTGAGGAATTTCTTCAATATGTTTGTCATTTCTTTTATTTACTTGAGAGATTATTTCTTATGTGATTTCCTTTGTAACCTCATGGATTTATTTCTTTACTTCAGTTGCTATCATTTCAGAAATATCAGGTGTGTGTCTTTCATTTTCTCCCACTTCGATGTCTCCTTTACTATTCTGGGTGGGCTTGAGGCCTGAGTTTGAATTTTGCTTCTGTATCTTCTTCTTTTATATTTCAGAAAATTTTACATTTTTTGTTGATTCTTTTAAGTTTTCATAGCATGTAGCTCTATCATTAATATCAAGACCTCTCTAGGAACAGTCTGTTCTTCAAGAATATCTTCTGTGTGTAGTAGATTCTTGTTTTGTGTCTGTCCCTAAATTCTACCTTTGCAATTAATTAAAAGGGAAATGTTTGTATCTGGTTTATTCCCAAATCCTTTCTCGTTGGGCTGTGCAGAAGTTATTATCCCAGAACTTCCCAGTATTGTTGCAAAAGAAAGCACAACTAAATACAACAGACATGACAGCCTAGCTAAAGTAGTATAATTAGCAATAACAATAGTATCAAACACATTTTAGAAAGTGACAAACTGTTAACTATTGATTTTGTATCTTCAACCATAGGAGCTCAATCTATAGTTACATAATAGAACTAATCATAAATTGGGAGCTTACATGCAAAGTGTTTCCCCTTAGTAGAGTAGCTTTACCTTGTGTTGGGGAAATATAAAAAGGATAGTGGTTAAAAAAAGACAACGAGGGGGCCAGCCAGATAGCTCAGTGGACTAAAGCGCCTGCTTAGGCAGGTGAAGGGAGCAGGGTTTGATTCATGGGGTGCCATGCTGGCCCCACTACTGGAGCACGCTAAGACCACGAATGAGACTGGGCATGGTGATGCGCACTTGTAATCCCAGTGCTTGGAAAGCTGAAGATAAAAGGATCACTATGAGTTCAATCTGTGTAGTGAGACTCTATAGACTGTGCACTAAAATACATAAAAAATAAAAATAAAATAAAACTGAAGGGGAAGTAGAATTCAGGCTGGAGTATAAAGCCTCATCATGCAAGATTTGGGAAACTAGAGAAGGGAGCAGAAAAGAAGGAAGGAGCAAGCAAGGGATTATTTTATCTTGGATTAATTGTTGCTGGAGTTCTCCCAAACCATTTAGAAAAGAGAAAAAAATAGATGAGAAAAAAAGAAAACAGAAAGAAAGATAAGGAAAAGGAAAAAAGAAAAAAGGAAGGGGAC
>NW_004525116.1:78684-86594 GCF_000260255.1 Octodon degus
TGTTCATCTTTGCATCATCTTGCAGGTGATGGATTATTCTTTCCTGCATCCTCGTTGTTTTTAAGAGAATCTTTCTTACCTTTTCACTAGCTACACCAGCATCTTCAAGGTCTGAAACTCTGTCTTCACATTCACTTAAATGGTTTTGCAAGGTTGTGAATGAGATTTTAATTTCCTCTATATCTCTTTGACTCTGCTTCATGCGATCTATTTCTTTCCTGCATTGTTCATTCAGGGAATCCATCATTTTTCTAATCTCCTCTATTTTTTTTTATCAATATCTTCTTTAGAATCAGTTAGAAATTCTTTTACTGCATTGTTTTTTTCAGATTGGGTTTCTTGCCTATGTTTCTGTAGTTGCTTCTTTACTTCATCTGCTATGAGTTCTGAGAGTTGTTTTTTATTTCAAAAAAGAATTGCACTCTGATTTCCTCTGTATCTTTCTGCTGTTGCTTATTTGCTATCGATGCTATTAATTCATGCATTTGAGCTGAGCTAGTGTCCTCCGCACTTGTTCTGGGTGGGCATTGGGTTCTGAGGTTGCATTTTGTTCCTTCTCGTCATTTTGTGTAGCACTGTCTTCTGATGTTTGTTGTAGATCTTTGCTGTAGTTATAACCTTTGCAGTTACTGAAGTTCAGGTGCAGCTCTACAAAGTTTGGACTTATCCAGCTGTGTTTGGCTTGGGTTTGGCTACTGTGCTCACCTCCTTCCCGCTGCTGCCCTTGAGGGTGAACCTGCTGTGTCCCTGTAGCAAGATATTCTGCTCCTGGACTAGCTGGGTGGATCTATCCTCTACACTGTCTGTAGAGATTGCAGCTTCAGGATTATACCTCAGCCATGTATGCCAGGCCTGATCTGTGCCTGGAGGGGGCAAGATGAAGTAGGGGGAGGAGGAAGCTCTCCCATATACTCACCTGACCTGGGCTAGGACTGGATCTGTGGGTTCCTGGCGCCGCAGAAATTCCAACTCGGCGGGCGGGGTGGTGGAGGTGTTGCGGAGTGGTGGGGGGCTTCCCAAGGGGGTAGGAGAGGGTCTGGGCCACGCTGTGCCTGGGCTGGGACTGGTCTCACCTGTGCAGTGTAGCAGGAAGCTCTGCCACACACTCACTGGACCTGGGCTAGGACTGGGTCTGGGGCTTCCCAGAAGTGACAGAAATTCCTACTTGGCGGGTGGGGTGGGGGAGGTGCTGCTGAGTGGTGGGGGGCAGCCCAAGGAGGTGGGAAAGGGTCTGGCCCACGCTGCACCTGGGCTAGGACTGGTCTCGCTGGTGCAGGGTAGCAGAAAGTTCTACCACACACTCACCGGACCTGGGCTAGGTCTGGGTCTGGGGGTTCCCGGAACGCGGCAGTTTAACACAATTTGATATTATGGTTTTATAAAATTTTGTGAGTTTCTTATGTGTTACTATGCAAATTCCACCAGATTAAGAGTCACATTTGCATTCTTTATTTTGAGTCACCTTGGGAGACTGCTGTATGATCATTCATGTAAGACTTTAAAAATGACCTATTAATTAACTTAGAGCATTTATAACCTTCAGATATTTAGAAGTCTTACTAGCCATAAACTTTAATATCTCTATGAATTTTAAAAAAGGGTCTTACAGGAGGATTCTTGGGAACTATATTCTGAGGCAATAATTTTATGTTAACGTAAGATTTGATACTTTCCCTGAATCACTGTTCTTGGGGCTGGGGGAATGGCTCAGTAGAATAAGCGTTTGCCTGTGAAGTGCAATGATTTGAGTTCAATCCCCAGTTCAGAAAAAAAAAATCACCTCCTTTTTTCATTGTTAGTTAAATTATAACAAGGTTTCATTTTATAAAATAATTGGTATAGTTAATGACACATTTTAGATACACTTACTGATCAAATTCATCATAAGGTAATTGTACCCATACATGATATATTTTTATTCCCTTTTTTCCTCAGTCCTCTCTCTTCCCTTTGATCCACCTTCGCTCTCTATTTACAAACCTTTGTTTATATTTTATCCTTTCTCTAAAATGTTTTTAATTTTTTTTCATTTTTCCTTCCTTCTTTTCTCCCTTTCTCCACCATACTTCTTTCCTTTTGAATAATTTCTTCTCATTTCACAATATCTAGTGTATGTTTTGGTCTTTCAGTTTCCAACACCAGAGAGACAATGCATGGAAGTCAATTTTTTTCAATTGAGTGTGGACTCAAGTTACATCCGGTTACCTAGAAATGTCTTAAATAGGTCAGGATTCCAAGTTTCCCAGGCACTTTGCACCAAACACTCTCCCTCTTAGTTTCCCAGGCACACTGCCCCCAAACTTTCTCCCCTTTGACCCCACATAGAGCCAAACTTAAAACCAAAGGAAATTCTCCTTTGCTAACATTAAAGGTCCCCCACAGACCAGGTAGTCCTGTCAGAATCAGCTCTCCCTCAGCTGTTCCAGCCCACAATCACCCTCCCTAAAAGATCCTATAAAGTCTCCTATCCTTTCTTATTTTCTGCTATCTTGGTCCACTAGACAGCTAGCCTGCTTGATGCCCCCAATTAATCTTCTACTCATGTCAGACAGAATACCTGGTCTGGTTGATTGCATGGGTTTGTACCTAGCAGCTATAATCTTGTTCATCCATTCCTCCATTGATTGACATTTGGGTTGTCTCTAAAATTGTTATTACCAACTACTGCTATAAACATGGTGTGTATGTATCACTGTGGTATGATATTTTTAATTCTCCAGGAATATACCCAGAGATGGAATAGCTGGGTGAAATGGGACCTCTAGTACTAATTTTTGAGTAATTTCTCACTGATTTCCACAGTGGTTTCATCAGTCTACATTTCCACCCACAGTGGAGAAGAGTTTGTTTTCCTCTCAGACCCTCCAGCCTTATTTATTGGTTGATTTCTTGATGGTAACAATTCTTGGGGTGAGATGAATTCTAGTGTTTTAATTTGCATCTCTCTAATAATTAATGATGTTGAATAATTTTTTCATATATTATCTTTCAAATTTCTTCATCTGAGAATTGAGACATTTTATTGGGAGATGTGGTTGAGAAATATGTTTATTTCTAATCTATCAAGATCTGCATTCTTTATATTCTCTCTAAATTCTTATAAAAACTTTAATCACGCTTGTTCAGCCCTCTGTATATTTTATCATGAATGGCATTTTATTTTAACTCAGTAGAAATTTCATGGAAATAACCATGTGTTAATTTTTTAAAAATCTATTTTATAGGCCATGCTATTACACAGTGTTGTGAAACTTTCCTACAGTGGATAATAATATGCATCATTTTTAACCAAACTCCATAACTTTTCTTTGCCCTTTAAACTTTTTTTTTCACTAATAGAGCTAAACTTTATTTCCATGTTTATTACATGTTTGTCTTTGATGTTGAGTACATATTAGGATTAGGACTGATTTAACATACAGTGTGGGAGAAGATCTGACATTCTCCACTGAATGGGTTAAAAAGGAATGTAAAACTACAAAATGCTAGTTAAATGTGAGTTCTAAATTATGGTAAACAGAACAATATCTTGCCATTTTTCTCTAATTAACCAAGATGAACTTCACTATAAAATTTTTTCATAACAATTTATTTCAATAAAGGAAATTAGGGACAGTCATAAAAACCATTTATGTATAGGGTACAAATAAATTAAGAATTTTAACACAGAATGCCTATCTTCTACTTAAAATTATGATTCGAGAGGGATTAATTAGTGTCAACTATAGATCTAATGACTTAAACCCACCTACTTTTGTCAGGAAGAGCTAGGCTGACTTGAGGATAACAACACCAGTTCTACTTGGCATTCATATTTAACTGTTTGGTGCTCAGAACGGGGATGACCAAATACTAAGTGTGCATTCAGAAATTTAGAATTAATCAAGATCAAGTGGTTCAGAGCTAACAGAATTAATCATTCTACTTCCTGATCTTTAGTTATATACAAATGTATAGCTTTTATCATTCACTGAAAGTTTCAAGACAAAATTCCCCTACATATGCTGAGCTGCTAGAATGTACAGAACACTAGAAATACTGCCTGTGGTATAATTCCAATGTTTAAACATGGACAAAATTATGGTGATTACCAAAGTTGGTACTGGTAATATAGTTTCTTTCAAGCCCCTTAGTACATTTGAGGAAAAGGTATGTATTTTTACTACTAATCTTTAATTACATAGACTTTTAAAAGGTTCAAAATTTATTTTCTATCATGGATAAACCTATGTTCTTTCTAATGCCACTTAAGACAGTGATTAACTCACCTATCTTTACATTATTCCAGTGATAAAACATTTTCTTATGTAACTGTTTAAAAGATGATTTATGGCTTTTCAATATTTAAAATTTCATATTTAATGTCACATTAAGCTTTTCCAAATCAGTTGTCTACTATTAGCTTCTTAAGAAAGGACAAAAGGTAATGCCACAGGTCGTACTGAGGTTCTCTCCTTCCCTGAAAAACACTACGTCTTTTAATGGCACACTCCTTTGCTCAGAGCATGGGCCAGTCATTTTCTTGGGTGATTTTGCTGAATGGGACATATTACAAACATCTTGGGCTTTCTGGGTCATGTGGTCTCTGGTGCAATTCCTCAGCTTCTGCTGTATGAGAAAGCAGCCACAGTCAGCCCACCATTTGGCCTTGTGGGGCAGAGCTGGTGGCTGGCTGCTACCACGGAAAACAGCCTGAACATACAAAAGTTGGAAGCTCCGGGTCTCTAGTCAGACCTGGTGACTGACTCTACACCTAGCAGTTAATCTCTCTAATACCCTGAGGTGAACACTCCAAATTCAGCTATCTCTTAGGTAAATCTCTTCTACTAAAACTCATGCCATTGTACTTTTTATCAGGAATAATTTATCCTTATTTAAGAACTTGCTTGAGTATTGTTATTGAGAAATTTAAAATTAATAAAGGATATCCATACAATTTAGTATCCAATTTAATTTTAAAAAACTTAATGAAAATATAACAGAATCAAAACATTTAAAATAAGTACACTCACTACCCACTTCAGTTAATTCATTTAAGTCATACCAACTATAGAATATGAAAAATAAATTCAGAAGTATAATTGCTTTAAAATACACTACTTCCACTTTTGTCAATATTTTACATTTATGTATATATACTATTGTGGAAGCAGAATTTCTCTCTAAAAAACATTATCTCCTTAAAATCTTGAGGTGCGTATTACAGCCACAGGCAATATCTGACATATAAAAGTGTAGTACAGGCCTTTCAAATTTGGCATTTCACTGGTACAATACAATGACCAAGGTATGTAACTGTACAGTGCCTAGACATTCCAGTAAGAACCATTATTTTCTTAGATGTAGAATGATTAATACATATTCTACAAGGGGCAGTGCGGTTAGTAATTCTAAAGGGTATGTCCTGATATACTTTCCATTGTACAATAACACAAACAACTCTGTTAAGGCCATGTTTTATTTGCTGATTAATGGACAAAAGGCAATGCAATTTATTTTCAAGTATCTTCTTGAAAGTCTGTGCTCATAAAAATCATGAAAAGTTGGAAAGACTGTTAAATCACTGAGACTTTAAATATATCTTACACAATCTTGTTTGTACAAAAATACAAGTTAAATATAAACATAAAGCAATCATGATAATTTTATGCAAATCTGTTTTATGTGATCTTTAGTTATATATAAAAGTTTCTTGGTTCTGTTGCTTGTGAAAAGATCAATACCAGATTGAGTTACTATCTATTGGCAAAGGGCCCTAAAAAGCTTACTTTAGCATTAATCTTTCACAATGGTTATGTGTGTTGCCTAATTTAAGATCACCTAAATACTGAAAATGAAAGAAAAAAAGGGCCGTTATGTCCATAAACCAACAAATAATTTGGCTGTAATGTATCATAAGACACAAAGAAACCGCACACAGCTGTACAATAAACATTATGTTCCACATACTCTCACACGGGTGCTCATGTGCGCATGAACCCTGCCATAGGACAGAGCCTAATGGGGTGCGGCTTCCAGTTCTATGTTCAGCTGTGCATTCTTTCTTACTTCATCAAATGAATAGCTTTTTGTCACCTTCCCATTCTTGAAGACAGTATGGAGAAGATCCTGACCATATTCTTCAAGATCTCCTTTTCCTTCCTCAAGTGTAACAAAATTCCCCGCTGGTGTCCTATGTAATGATAACTGGCCCTTTTTGGATCTTTTGTTAGGATCAGCAACTGGGTCTTTGAAGACATTAATCCCAAGGCCATTGGTGACAACATAGCTACACTTGAAGGAACAATTCAGGAGATCTCTGGTTAACTTCTGTAGCAAAGCTCCACCAGAACCGAAGGAAACATTTTCAGTACTCCACCTTTTTTGTTTCATGCCTTCTACAATCTCTTGTAAAGTATTAATATCTACTCCATCCCCTTGAATAACTCTAAGATAAGGTGGCAGCAACTTGTAGCCTTTTGAATTCTCAGTAACAGGAAACTTTTTACCTAAAATATCCAAAACCTTTAATACAATATCAAGAGGATTTCCAGAATCAGGTCTGATTATCAACGGTGCCTCTGTACTTCTCGACAGTATTAAATGTCTTAGATCTTCACCCCATATTTTCTCACATGCATTATAAATGTCATAGCTATCACTATCCACAGATACAGGCACTGATGAAAACTGTGTTACTATATGTTCAAAAGCATCTTTTTCATGTTCTTTTCCCCAAGCTGTAATTGTACTGTGTTCTGCTGCTGGAACAGAATAGCCTGGAACAGGATCTTTTGTGCCATAATATTTTTTAATCAGAGCAATTCCCGCTACTGTATCTGTTCCTTTGAAGTTAACCAAATGAGCAGATGCCCCTATGCCAGCAGTCTCTTGGGAAGACACTCCTCTGTAGCCAAAATCATGTGACTTGTATTCCAGGCCATCTAAGTTACCAGAAGTTTCCAACAAGTATTTGGCCAATATTTTCTTCTGCTCTCTAGAATTTGTGGCCACTGTGATTGGATACCAGGATTGAACAAGAATAGTCTCAATCCAATTTGTAAGCCAGTAGCACTCTGGATCTGTGTTTTCCACTGTGAAGAGAACATTTCCTCTGGGAATGACAGAGCCCTCAGGAACGGCCTTCACTTCTATAGGGAGATGCCCATCGTATTTCTCAAGAATGTAGTTCCATCCTTTTTCATTAAAGACATCGTCCTGGAAATGTTCTTTGTATACCTCTTTGGCTTCCTGGATTTTCTCTTTGGTCACAACCTTACCTTTTAAATATTTATTAAGAATGTACTGCAACCCATAAAATACTGTTTCCTCGTATTTCACCTTCCTTACTTTGAAGTTTTCTATCTTCTTTTCATGGCACTCAAAGTATGAATAAACTTTGCTTGTGTTGGGTGGATACTGTTTATAGTGAGTAACCTTGTAGGAGTCGGTGGCCAGAAGGATGTTGAACTCGGCTTCTGCCTCAGCGTTCATCTCGGGCCGGAGTGGAGGGGCCGCTCGCCGCGAGGTACCCGGCGCGGCTGCGAGGAAGGAGAAAAATGGGCTTCACCGCGCTCCGTTGCTTAAGTCACTGCCTGCCCTTTAAACTCTTACCAGGAAAATCATCATGGTCCTTCCATGTCCCAATAACAGATACCTTAAATATTTGCAGATTCTCTATACTACCAATTTCAAACTCAGTAAAACTGGTTCAGTTAAACCCACATCCTCCCTTTAACTCCAAAATTCTAATATCATTATGTGATGCTACATAACAAATTATATGGAGCTTTAGTTCCTTAAATTAGCAAAAAACATTTATCTTTCATGTCAATCTGAAATTGTGGCAGGAACTCAGTTGCATTAGCTTGTATGTGTTCTGTGTAGACAAGGTGTAATGGGTTAACTCACATTTTAGGCTATATGGGTGT
>NW_004525116.1:86694-88915 GCF_000260255.1 Octodon degus
ATATATATATGACAGCTTGGACAATTGTACTGCTGGATTCTGCTACTCTATTGAAATGAGTAGCTAATGCTTCAAATTTGTCTTCTTTTTAATTTTTATAACTTTTAAAATCTGATTTTGTGTGCTTATACCTGGTAATTTAAACAACTAGTTTTCAGACAACATTACTCAATATAACAACCATGGTTGAATTGCTATTATTTTGTATAGTGAAATTCTGTATTGTTTCTAATGTTTTCTCTTACTATTGTGTATTCTTTTTTTAAAAAAAGTTAACAAAAAATAAAATAAATAAAGAGAAAAGCAAAATAAAAGAAAAGACATGTCCCCACCTATCTGCTTCTACTCCGTGTGTTTGTCCACAAGAACAATGCTGGTCCACCTCACTTACCACCTGTTGGATTTGATGATTAATCTGGCTTCAGATTTTTCTATCCTGCCTAGTCCTGCCACTGTGCTTTGGAGAGTTTGTTTCCATTTACAGAATGTGTAGATATCACAACAATTGAATCCTATCCTGCATAAAAGAATGGTAATTAAATATGAAGAAGTAGATTTTAAATAGAAGTAGATTTTATCACTTAATACCTATATTAACTTTCCATAAAGACTGGCTAAATTTTCTTTCCATCACTAGTGTATAGAAAATGTTTTGCAGCATCTTGACATTTATGTAGCTTAATACTGTCCTATCTTATTTCATGGATCAACATTTCTATATCTTCCTGAGTTTCTTTTTTCTAATAGAAACACAGAAGAGTTAGAACTATTTTAAATTAGATTATAAAATAATATTTATTTTGATTTAATTATAATATTTTAATTTATTATAATTAGGAGAAATAATGTTTACTTCTTCAGAAAAATAATTTTCAGTGGTTAAAAAATGGTTAGGTAGCTTATCATTATACTACAACCATAATTTCATTAAAAGAGTGGGAGATAAACTGAGTATATGACATTGGCCATCACATTCCTCTCCTGAAGGGCATAGGAAAGGAACCTTATAAAGACTGATTCTGTGTTGGTGTAGAAATCAGAATTTCTCCAATGAGAGGGCTGTTACCTTTGTTTGCCCAATATGTAATTCTGTACACTATTGATATCTCTTGCCATTTCACCTATTTAATGAAATATATTTATTGTTTTCTATTCTTCAAATACCATAGAAATTTGAGCTTAGTGCCTGCTTCTTCTTGAGTTTAATATGTTGAGACCTCCATGAAACTATTAGTGATGTAAGAACTTAATTCCACCCCTTTGTTGACTTCAGTCAGTGACTAATAAATGTTTATTAATTTCAATTATAAAAAAGCTGCTTAAACTAAATAAATCATACAAAAGTATAGCAATAGTTACATCCTCTAAGACTTACAAAAATGACAATGATACTTTATTTTGCTAACCAATTTCCTATTTGGGGATGGCTTATAAGGATATTTTGTCTCTTGTTCATTTATAAAATGTCAACTAACTTTGCTTGATTATTTGAAGGATATACTTCCCAGATGGGTCACTTATATGGCTGAGAAGACTATGTTTGCTTAAGGTTAAACAATTATAGACTAGTGACCATGAATTTCAATTTCCTCCCATGGAATTATTTGAAATTTCTCAGAATACGGTGGCTGGGTTCATAGATTTAGTATTTCAAGGAGAATGACATAGAAGCTACTAGTCTTTTAATGGATATCACCAGTAGGTTGTTTGATCCTGGCAATACAATGATAATATTGGCATAGAATACGTTAAATAAATATTTCTTTTTGGAAAAGGAGCAATAAGGTACATGGTAGTCACAAAAGGTACAGAACAATACTGAAATTCAGCTGGGAATGCATTCCCAGTCTCGTGAGTAAAATCCAGTTTTATATTATAGGAATGATTGCATGTGGCTCTGGCCTATGAGAACATTTGCCCATCTTGCTATGATCTTTCTTTATCTGTAGGCGTAGGCATTACTTGCAGATGAGTCATCTTGTCAGTTTGAATATTTTGTGCAAGACAATTGGAAATTTAAAAATCTTTTCATTATAACTGTCTCTATATTGTTTAACACATTTTTTTCATAATTTTATTGATAAACAGATAGCAATGAGACAGGTTCAATCGGTAGGACATTTTCAATAACTAACACAATGCATATATTCTTCTTAGTGGTTAATTGCTGTACAAAATGCGGACTTGAGATCCTATTTACAAACACCATTAGAACAAATCA
>NW_004525116.1:89999-90611 GCF_000260255.1 Octodon degus
ACCAGAATGACAGGCACTCCAAACATGAAACTACTATTACAAATTACCATCTGCAGTGCAGTTGCTTAGTTCACAGGTATCAGTATATATAGTTAAGTCAGGGTGAGAATCTTTCCAATTAACTTCTAGATTAAAATGTCTTCTGAATATTCTCCAGATGATTGCCTTGCTCATCTTTTACATATAACTGTATGGCTTGACATTGTGATGTTTCCTAGCTCTTCTTCTTTCCCTCTCATGATTAGTTAGTCCTTTAGATCCTGCTTTCCTTCTACTTCTATTATATCTTTCTATTTGTATTTCTTCTTTTGAGTTCTTATACTAGGGAGACTATACAATATTTACACATGTGTATATGGTTTATTTCACTTAGGAGTATATGTTCAAGTGGCATCCACTTCAATATAAAGGCTTCAGGTTATCATTCTTAATAGATGAAGAGCACTCCATTGTGTAAGAATACCACATGGTTTTCAACTATTCCACATGTGATGGGCATCTTGATTGTTTCCAAGTATGGCTATCACAAATGGTGCTGCTATAAACATAGGCACACATATATCCCTATGATATGATGTTTTCAGATCCTCTGGGAAAATTCCCAGTAGAGGA
>NW_004525116.1:90957-122071 GCF_000260255.1 Octodon degus
GATTCCAAGGTTTAAAACCCCTTCCTGCTTCTTGGGCTGCCGCCCTTTCGGTCCTCTCCTGCGTGAGAGCAGACTGGGGGGCCCTGAGCTCAGTAATAAACGGCTTTCCAAATTCCAACCTGGCTGATCTGGTTCCTATTCTGAGTGACCCATAACAAAGGTATGTAAAGTTTAAACATGGTGCAAAGTTCCTTTTCTAAGATTGTTCAATTTGTATCTAGTTAATCCACATATGCTATTGTTTTTATGCTAGATTGAAGTAGTTGAGTAGCAGCCTTAATATCCCACATGGATTATCTAAGCAATGACTTCACTTGCTCAAAACATGAGAGCTAATGAAAAAAACACAAGATATTTCAAAACTGAGGAGGCTGAATCTGACAAATTCTAGAGATCATGGAATATAAGCTGATACTTCACTATGGCTATAAATGTTGCTCAAAGTTATCATTCAGTGTACTTAGATGCAAGGAAAAGAGACACACATTCCATCTCGTAAGGTGAGACTTGAAGTTTGGCTACCCTTAATTTATGGAGTTCTGGAAGATAAAGTCTGTGTCGAGTCTTGTCAGCAAAGTGTTTTCTGAGTATCTGCCCATTTTCTAAATATCTAATATATTCAAAGGTAAAGAAGCCACCAAAACTACTTTATTTAGTCATTTAGGCTTTTCATCTATTTTCCCATCCCTGTTTCATCTCTGACATAACTCACACAGGAAACAGTTCACACATGCCTCTCATTGAACTAGCCATGAGTGTCTACAATATGCTCCGTCTTTTAGCCCAAGAATCTGTCGTCACTGTCAACAACATCAACATACAATCTGAACTAAGGAGCAGGATAGGGGACTACTAAATACATACCTATGAACTATCACATTTTTCTCCATAACTCTACTTTCCATACTTATTGATTAAATATTTACCCAACTTACACTGTATTTCAGAAACAAACATTTGTCCTTTGTACTTTAGAGATTTATGCAACCTCTGCCATTATATATTCTGCCTTCTAACTATTATATCTTTACTACTCTCTTCTAACTTTCAGAAGTGGAAGTGTGGTATAGCTTCGCTTAGGATTTCATCTAACCTCAGAATGAAAGTCCAGAGATATTTGGTAGGGAAGCCTAAATAATGCAATTTCATTGATGTCTGTCTTATCCAGTGGTGCCCAGGGAAGCTCCACTGTCTAATGAGAGCTCAGAGAATTTCTAAGAGGAAGACAATTAATCCTGATGGTGATTAGAAAAGAATTTCTCTTTGGTCAGCTAATTTATATATGGAATCATCATAGTTATCCTTGCTAATTAGAAATGTTACGGACAAATACTAAGCACAGGATGGTAATTAGTTCTCTAGGTAGATGAAGAGCTCAATTATCAGCCCTAACATTGAGGTCATAACTGTGGTTAAAAAAAGAAAGACCACTGATGAAAGTCACTGAGGCAATATCCTGTCTGTCCATGGAGAAAAGGCTTCTGCTGGAGAAAAAGTTTTCTTATGCTGTTTTAAAATGTTCATGAAAGGTGAGCTAGCCCCCTGCCACACTGTAATCAGCAAGCAAGGTTCACTTAGGAACCCTCACAGAAATTTCCAGGAAGTGCCTTAGAATGAAAAAACCTGTTTGCCACAGGACACTGGAACTTTGATTTGAAGGAATACGACATTATTATTTCTGTTTAGAGACTTTGTTTTCTAGTATGTAGAGTAGTGGTAGTTGACTAATTTATTTGCTTGTCAAATTAAACACTGTTGAATTTTCCCATGTGATAGCTATCTGCTTACTGCTAGTTATGAGTAAGGGAATGGAGGCAGGGAAGGTGAAAAGGCAGAAAATGTGTCTCAGAAAGAACACTAGTGGAGACTTTGCATAGTCAGAGGAATACCGTATGTTGTTTATTTATAAATTACATTATAAGATAATTAAAAGATATCTAGAAATGGAAGTTAAGTTCTTTGTTTAGGTCAAATTTTAGAGTTTTATACAATTTTTGTCTAAGTAGAAAAGTGAATGATAACAATTACTTGGACTGTAATCTACCATACAACGTGAACTTTCTGCTTCAAACTTTTAGGATGAAAAAATCTTTCAAGCAAGTTATACTTCATAGAATCAAAAATAAACATTAATAATGACAAAGCAAATATAATTCTATTGATCTCAGTAGAAACCCAGATAAAGTGATATACATGATTGTGAAACTATAGGGAGGATTTCATGAGTATGGCTTATTAAATTAAAAATTGTAAGCAAACCTCAAAATTGAAAGAAAAAACATGAAACATGGGATATTTCCAAATGTTGGAAGTAGTACAAGAAATGACATGACTGGTCAGAATTTTTAAATTCTAAAATGTTTCTGAATCCATATATGTAGAGGAATCAAAACTACTTCCATATTAAGTGAAAAATTTGGGAAAATTATTCAGGACCTAGAACATTTTATTGACAATTGAGGTTTACTTAGTTTTGTTTTTAAGGATTGAATTGGGACTGTAGAAAAGCAACTTTGCTGTTATTAGGGAGGATGATTCAGAATGAGAAAAGCTAATCTAGAGAGTTATTTGTATAATACAGGGAAGAGTTCATTTATTACATAAAACAAGAAAAAAAAAGAGATATTCTAAAGATATTTCAGATAAAAAATGTATGGGGAGGATGAGACAATGGTGAGTTTAAACATGACTTAGGTATCTACAGTTTTTGTAAGAGAATTATGAAACTTTTTGAGTATAGAAACCAGGTGAATTATGAGTTGAGTGTGAGAAGTGGATAAAATTTTCCCATTAAAATATATGAAATCTAGCAGCTATAACTGTATCAGAGACCTTAGTGTAGGTATAGGATCTGAGCCTCCCTATTCATGCATTCACAGACAGATCCTGAGAGTGACAGTTTGTTTGCCCCCTCAGTCAGGGATACCAAAGGTAAAGCACGTAACAAAATAGGGCAACTGATGACTACTGATGACACACTAAATTATTCTAGCTGTATGTTTTCTGTAAAGAGAAATCCATTTAACATCTGATAAAAGTTTGCGGAGGAATCATAAAGCTACTTCTAAAACAATAATAATAGTTTTAAAGTTTGATTTTAATAGGTAACTTCATGAAAATTGGGTAGACAATTAGTTGTGGAAGGGGATCATTGTTTTCTAAGGACAAAAAATGTAAAGACAGATTAAGAAGTGTTTTTTTAGATGAGCAATTTGTAGGAAGGATATGTGTATAGGAGGGAATCCTCAGATGTGGATGCTCTTACATATATAAGCAGTCAGAATAAAATGTCAAAATAGTAATTAACATAGATATAGGATTCTTGAGGATTAGAACTCTGGAAAAATCAAGTGGGGATCATGTATAAAAATAATAGATTTATTTGAGCCAAGAGTGGTGTTTTTTCACATCAACAATTGTCCCCACATTCACACTAAAATCAGAGACAGAAAAATAGCAGCATGGTTATATACCTATTTGGAATAATTTCTGCTTAATTAACAGTCCTTTATTTCTCTTCCATTTCATTTTTTTGCTTTTTTTAAACAAGGCTGACATAACTAATTTCTGAGAGTAAAATTCCAGTTCCTTACTTTCAAAGCCTCAGGACCTGATCACATTGGGTTTATTCCATGGGATCAAATCTTCATGGCCAATTCCTCCTTTGTCACTGAGTTCCTACTGCTGGGTTTTTCCAGCCTTGGGGAATTGCAGCTTGTCCTCTTTGTGGCCTTTCTCAGCCTCTATCTGATCATCTTAAGTGGAAATATCACCATCATCTCAGTCATTCACTTGGATCGGAGCCTCCACACACCCATGTACTTCTTTTTAGGTGTTCTCTCCACTTCTGAGATCTTCTACACTATTGTGATTCTGCCCAAGATGCTCATTAACCTGCTCTCTGTACTGAGGACACTCTCCTTCATGAGTTGTGCCACTCAAATGTTCTTCTTCCTTGGATTTGCTGTCACCAATTGCCTGCTTCTGGGAGTCATGGGTTACGATCGTTATGCTGCCATTTGTCAGCCTTTGCATTATCCCATTCTCATGAGTTGGAGAGTGTGTGGACAGCTGGCAGCAACATGTGTTGTTAGTGGCTTTCTAATATCTTTGGTGGGAACAACTTTAGTCTTCAGCCTTCCTTTCTGTGGTTCCAACAAAGTCAATCACTACTTTTGTGATATCTCACCTGTCATCCGTCTTGCCTGTGCTGAAACCTACATCAATGAACTGGTCATCTTCATCTGTGGGGTTCTTGTGCTTGTTGTCCCCTTGCTCTTCATTTGCATATCTTATGGCTTCATTGTTCACACCATCATGAAGATCCCATCAGCTGAAGGCAAGCGAAAAGCCTTCTCCACTTGTGCTTCTCATCTCATTGTGGTCATTGTCCATTATGGTTGTGCATCCTTTGTCTACCTGCGACCTTCAGCCAAATATACAACAGGCAAAGACAGGCTGGTGACAGTGACCTATACCATCATCACCCCACTGTTAAACCCCATGGTATACAGCCTCAGGAACAAAGATGTACAGCTGGCCATTCGGAAAGTGATTGGCAAGACTGGGTTTTCTTCTAAGACTTTATAATTAGAACATTTTTCAGATGATTTATACATTTAAACTAATTGTGTATAAGATTATTTAAATTATGAGAGTGTGTCATCTATCTGTGTGTGACCTTGGGTGAGTTGTTTGAAATTTTAGAACTGATGTTTTCGCTATGAGCCCGATCTATGCAGTGAGACCCTGTACACCATGACCTTAATGCAAAAACAAACAAACAAACAAACAAAAAAAGTCCACCCTGATTCAAACAATCAAATATATAGATTTGGTATTTGGTTAATCTATTATTCTCTTCTGTATCTAAATTTTAATTTATGGAAAATAGGAATAGTAAAATACACCTTCTTTTACTTCACAGGAGTTTTGTTTGTATGTAATAGATAACATACATTTGTAAAACATGAAACTACATTGAGTAAGTTCTATTCATTTTTGCTAGGACTGTGTTTCATGCAGAATCTCAAAGAAAATCCTTAGGATACCTTTACTTCTTTGAGTCATTTGTTAAGTAACATAGAAAGTGTGTTGTATAAATGAATGGAAAAGAAGGTTCAAGCCTCCTGTCTCATCTTGGCTGAAAATATGGGCTTCCACTCTGAATTTATTAAGAAGGAATTACCTACCTTCAAATTTATCTTCAGATTACATAACATTTAAAGGAGAAGGGGCTTAGGGATCAACTGCTCCTACCTTTCACTAGTGTGGAAATTCCTTCACTGATATGTCTGAGGGAAACCAGCTTTATCTGAGTGAACATTAATAATTCCACAAAATGTATATTTCAGATCTATTCAGCTTCTATTATTGCACTTTGTTTCAGCTCATGTCTTCGTGTGGGATTTTCACAGATTCTGTCTCATGCCATGTGGTGAATTCAGGTTCATAGATCTTTGAGACAACTATGATGACGAAACCTGAATTTATTTTAGTTCTCTATCCTGGTCTTCACACACCTCACTTGAAATTGGGTGCAGTACTCTAGATTGGCTACTCCATTTCACCAGTACACTTTTTAAAGGATCATAAATAAATCTTATGTTAATATTTTATGGGTTATTTCCTCTTTGAGTGTGTAGTGTAACTGTATTTCCCTTGTTATTCTTAGACTTTCAAATTAAAATGCAAAGAATCATAAATAATGTTTTTAGGTTATAAACATACCATGTCTATTTGCAATTTAGTTTCTTTTTCTTCAGTTCTTAGATGAGAGAATTTCATTTATTGTCTATTAAATAATTGAGACATTCCTGTCACTACAACTTTTCTAAATTCATGGTTGGTCACTTTAATTATTTTGTCTTGTCTTTTTTTCCCCACATAAATGCAATACTCATTTATTAACAACATAGTTTTATGAAATACTGTGTTATTATAATAGATAATATCTTGCTGGTATTCCAATAACTCCTAATACTTATTTTATTTTTGTTAGGTGTTAATGAGCCAACCTGATTGATATAGCTCTATTGTTATAATTAAATTTTATTATTGGTTTATTCAGAATTTTGCCTAATGAAAAACTTTCCAAAGTATGGTATACATATTGTCTTGATTTTTATCAGATTAATTTAGTTAAACATTTCTACTTATCTTACATCATTATTTATTTTACATATAGATGAGTTGTCTTGATCTCATAGTAATGAATCATGTTGCTGAATTTAGATGTATGGATTTGTTTACTATATTTTCAGTAATATTGACTTGTGAATTTTATTTTGAAGTGTATTTTAAATGTTAAGTAGAAAATTTGAGGATTTAATGCAGTATGATTGAAAAAATATAGTAAATGTTTAACTTGAAAAATTATTACATGACACACATTGTCATTAATTCCCTTCAAAATCCTCCGGCTTCCTTCAAATATCATCCTATCATTATTGCCATTTTCGGGAGCAGTTTTGGAACTCTTTTTATGTCTTTAGTTTTGTTTTCACTTCAGTTTTGATGTCTTGAATTAATTTAAAACATATTTTTGTAGTCTTTTTTGCTTTGAGGAAAATCCATAGGTCACACAGTGAAGAAAGTGGACACGGATACAGCATAACATTTTCATGAGACTGACATTGAGCTGCAGGGTGCTCAGCAGCAGTGTTCACCTCATTTTTGATCATGCTTCATAAAACCATTCATCAACAACTGGAAATATTTTAGAAAGTCGCAAGAAAATGGAATAAGTGTGTCTGAGCTGAATGGAAATTTTTTTAAAACGGATTTATAGTAATGTAGAGTATCTTTTACTGCAATATTTAAAATTTAAATCTACATTATATATTTTATCACACATACTTTAGTATTCTGTTTTGTTGGATATTCATTGTATTTATGGCAATATTAATTTATGAATTTGTTATGGAGTCATCTTTGTAAGTAGTAAACAGAACTTTTGCAGATTTGCTAAACATTTAATCTACCCTTAAGTACACTATGGTGATAGTGTACAATGAAAAACAACAACAGATTTTCATCTTCTGGTTCCAGGCACTTGGTCACTATGGATTACAGTGCAGTTATGGCCAAGTCCAAGAACCACACCGTGCACAACCAGTCCTCAAAATGGCATAGAAATGGCATCAAGAAACCTCGGTCACAAAGATATGAATCTCTGAAGGGGGTAGGTCCCAGGTTCCTTAGGAACATGAATTTTTTCAAGAAGCACAACAAGAAGGGCTTTAAGAATATGCAAGGAAACATTACAAGGCCATGAGGGCATGCGCTGAGGCTATCAAGCCCAAGAAAGTCAATCTTAAGATCATTCCAGAGGGAGTAAACCACAGGCTTGCTTGACTTGCCTATATTGCCCACCCCAAGCTTGGGAAGTGTATCTGTGCCCACATTGACAAGGGTCACGGGCCTTGCCAGCCAAAGACCCAGGCTCCAGCCAAGGCTTCCACTTCTGCTACAGCTCAGGCTCCCAAAGGTGCCCAGGCCTCCAAAGATACCCAGGCCCTCGTCAAGGCTCCACAGTAAAAGCTTATTTGCTGATGTAAAAACAGTAGGACTGGTGTGACCCCTGGGGTGCCATCTTTGGGGGCTGTTGTCCTCCTGTGATCTTTATACAAATATAACTGAGGTAGGGTTAAAAAAAAAAAGAAAAAGAAAAGAACAGCAGCATTCATCATAAAGATGAGGAGGAGGGCACAGACAGAAAACAAGTGACATAGTTCTAAACACAGGAAAAGAGTTTACACCTGTGTGAAGGGTGAGAACAAACAGAAGTAACCTACTTCTCAACACACAAGTATATCTGGATATTTTCTTACAATTGGGTCACCTAGATTCGCTCAGTGTCTGAATAAGGAGCCCCACTTTAATAAAATATAAAAAGAATGAATTGCATGATGTGAGGAGTGAATGTCAAATATTTTTTTCACTACAAAATGATAACTATGAAATGAAACCTTTGTTAGATTCAATCATCTAGCACTGTGTATATACTTCAAAACACTATTGTAATATAAATATATGCAATTTTATCTACTAAATAAAAGTACACTAAAACACTAAACATGGGTTACCAGAAATATGACAACTCAGAAATTACATGTTGTGTTCCAGATCTGTGTATAGCTGTCTGCCTGTGTGTTTCAGAAATATCAAATTCTATAAGCACTGTTTTCCATGTACAGTACAGTGACTGTACCACACTCGTCACCCAGTATCAAGAAATGTACAGACCAGCAATAGACTGCAGTTTTCCATTACAGCTAGAGTAACATTGTTCTGCATTTCTTCCATGCCCAGATAAAACTGGAGGTTTCCTTTCAGGGCAATCACACCAGGGATGTGTTATGCTGGAGACAAGAGCAGGATGGCCAAGGCCATTATGCAGAGTGCACTCAAAGCTAAGGATTTGGTTGTCTTCTCATCATGGGGCATCACCAGCCTTTCCTCCGGCATTCAGCCTCAGGGTGACTGCCAGCCTCCAGAAACTAGGTAAGGAACAAGAGAGCCACTCTGTGGAGAACGGATGCAAGTTAGAGGTTTGCTCAATAAAATGAAAAGCTCTGTTGGAGAGCAAGGAGTAAGAAATGAAGTGTTCACAATATTCTATGTTTTACCGATTCATTGTTACTTTAGTTGTAATTCACTGATTCTTGCTGTGATTTCTTTTTGATACCAGAATCAAACTCAGGTCCTTGCTCTGCCCAGGCAGGTGCTTCTGCCACTGAGCTATATCCCTGGCCCTGCTTTTCTCTTTATGGATTTTATTTATGAATTTATTTTTCTAATTTTTATCTGCTTTGTAATATATGCCTGATTTTCAAACATTTACTTCCCCTAATCACTGATGATTGAATTTAAAAAATTCTGATAATGCTTTTGTTTCATGTTTCCTGTTCCTCATATTTCTTTTAGCTCATTTTGTAATATTTGAAAATGGTTCCCATATACTTTGTGTATATCTTTTGAGCTTCTGCTTTCTGTATTCTGTGGCAAGCACACTGGAAGATAGCATGGCACTCCAAGGATTATCATAAATGCAAAAATTATAAATGCAAGGATGCAGAAGGGCATATTTGGCAGAGAGAGAAGTGAAGTTTAATGCATATTTCAGCTAACTGCATATTCAGGTGCTTTGTCTAAAATCTGGATGTCTTGTTCAAAGTAGCAGCCTTGCTTGGAGCAAAACACACTTATACCAGAATGGACTCAGGTTGATAAAGACTAGGGATTCAGGGAAAAGCTCAGAAGACCTCTAAGTGGTCAGTTTAGCTCTAGAACTCTCTGTTGGATTGTCTGGGGCTGCGCTGGGAGTGGGTGTGTGCTACTCCAAGAAAGGTTGCTGCTTTGAATGAAATGTTTGTGTTTTTGACAAAAACTGAAGTCTGCCTTCAGTAGTCTGAGATGGATACCGTCAGCTGGGTCAACATGTTCTTATTTAGAGAAAGATCTAGACAGAACTTCTAGCATTTTCACTACCCAGGCACATTTGTTTTCTATAGAGAGGTTCCACAGGCATATTTCGTTCATCATAACTTTGTATTAAAGTGAGTACGATATTTGCCATTGTTTTTCTGAACCCTTTAGAAGAGGATCTCAGTTCTTATCAACAATCCTAGTTGTGTGGTTGTGGGGCTCCCTCTTGTGTTTAGCATCAAGATTCAATGTTTACCATGTGTGTCAACACTTTTAGCACCATCTGTTAAAGAGTCTGTTTTTCCTCTAGCACATTTCAGTATATTTTCTGGCTTTTGTCAAAAATCAGACACCTGAATTGCCTAGGGTTATTTCTGAAGCTTCTATTTTGCTCCAATGATCTTAATGTCTGTTTTAGTGCCTATGCTTTTTTTTTTTTTTTTTTTTTAACACTTTAGTGTTGCAATACAATTTGAAGTCTGGGATTTCCATGTCTCCTGCTTTGCCGTTATTGCTCTGGATTGCTCTTGCTGTTCTATGTCTCCTCTGGTTTCATGTGAATTTACTATTATTCTAGTTTTGTGAGCAGTGATGCTGATACTTTGATTAAGATTTCATTAAAGCTGAATACCAGTTTTGGAAGTATGGCCATTTTGGCAATATTGGTCTTATTTATATCTAGGAACAGAGTACATATTTCCATCTCCTTGTGTTTTCTCTAACACTTACTTCAGAATACTGTGATTTTCATTATAAGAATGTGTATTTTATTATATTAGTATAATTTTCACTTCCTTGGTTAGGTTAGTTATTATGTGTTTAATTTTTCTTAATGCTATTTTGAATTGTATTGTTACCTTAGTTCCTTTGTGGGCTCATTCTTAAAATACAGATACTCCGTTGATTTTCTTTTTTGTAATGATTTTATGTCCTACCACATCATTGACTATTTTTCCTGAGCCAAGAACCTTTCAGTGGATTTTTTTCTTACTCTCCCTTGAAAGGTTTTTGTAATCTCTACTAATGACAAATTGACTTCTTTCTTTATTTTTTTTTATTTTTAAAAAAGATTTTAAAAAAACAGTTAAAACAACCATGAGAAAAGATACAGAATTTCTCTAAACAAAATAATAGGAATTCAACAATGGTTGGTATATCACATATTCTTGTTTTCCTTTATATATCCCTTTTATTTCTTTCTCTTGACTGATTGTTCTGATTGATGTTTCTAGTGTTATAGTGAACTTTTTATTTAATTATGGATCATGGATTACCTTCCAGGGTTTGTCCAAAAAGTAGATATTTAAGAAAATTCTGAAATAATATTTAGGTAAGTTGATTTTTACTTTTATAGAGTTAATTTTATTTGATTAATAAGGACAAATATATTTAATAGGAATAGATTATCAATATTGGCAGAAATGTTTAATAGAAAGCTACACACTATTAGTACAAATCGTTCTTCTATGAATAACTACTACAAAGACTACAACATGAAATGTATTAGTTATTGTAACTGTCTTACTAACCTGTTGTGAAACTAATTGCTATTTGTTTCTCAGTAAAATTAATTTTAAAAAGAAAACTACAATGAAGAGTATTATTTACTGCAATTCCGTCTAGTATGCAATATCAGGAACTCAGTACTAATTATCTATGGAAAAAAAGAATTCAAAACTGCTGTGCTAGTATTCCTAAGTGTCTATTAACCTTGGTTGAAAGGAAACAATGAGTTTTCTCTGGGAAAGTCCCCAGAGACCATAGAATATAATTTTAATTCCACTGAGCAAACATAGGTATTTATTTTTATATAAATACCATCGAAATAATGGGACAGAATGGAGAGAGAGAAAGAGAGAGAGAGAGAGAGAGAGAGAGAGAGAGAGAGAGAGAGAGATCCAATTTTTTTGTTTCTTTTTATAACTTGATGAAATTTTACTAGTCATTAAAAATTTCTTATGTAATTCAACCAGACCATCAAAATAAAAAACAAGACCAGAGCAATATATCAGCAGCAAGGTCCTGAGTTTGATCCCTGGTATTGCAAAAATAAATACATTTTTTCTAAAAATGTTAATAAACAGGAAATCTACCTAACCAAAAATTATAGTTTTTAATGTTGTAGTGGTTGGTTGATTGTGTCAACTTGCAAATCTAAGAGCTTAATAGGCTCAGCAATTACACATCCTAATGTGGAGATTATACTCAAGTAACTCATCACTTAAAAAAGAAAAAGGAAGGATGAAAGGTGCCATTCTTCCTCAGAAGAGCTCCAATCTTCGCCATCAGCTTGGATATCATCTCCTGGCTCTAGCGCAGACTCTTGGCTTCTGCTTTGGATCCTTCAACCTTCTGATTCAGACTCATGAGCCTTCCATCATAGATCCATAGGCGTCCTGATATGGACTTGCACAGAGCACTCCAGTGGGCTCCAGACCTCGAACTGAATCCTTCTGTCTCCAGTGTGCAGATGCCCTCTGCAAGCTTCTTTCTCTGGCTCTGTGGCTGACCATAGTAAGCCAATCTTGGATTTTCTCATACAGTTTTACTTCTTGTATTGTATCTGTACCTGTAGCAAAACCCTGACTGATATAAATGTGATATTATTGTACATTTGAATTAAACAGCAAGGATGACATTAATTGTGGATATACTGTAATTATTTAGTTTTCTAAAAAGACATTTCAAAAGGGAGAGAAGTTATAGCAATTTGTCTTTTCCTTCTAAAGCCAAATTATGAGGCAATTATGTTTTTCCTTTATTTTCAATTTATGTATATATGTTTTTATTTATTTTAATGTATTTGGTTGTTATAGGGTCTCACTATGTAGCTTGGACTAATAGTGATCCTTCTATTTTCAGCTTCCTCAGTGCTGGGATTATAGGTGTATGCCCCTATGCCTGGATTCTGGTTGGTTGGGCTCAGCCCACCCTGGGGGCAGGCCTGGTGCAGCATGTGGTACTGGGGTTTGAACCCTATTCCCTAACTTTGTCTAAGCAGGCTTTTTAGTCTGCTGAACTATTTCACTGGCCCTTTATGTATATGCATATATATGTATAAAATAAACTTTAGCATATATATGTATAGTGGATGTACTTTTTAATAAATTGCTAGAATTATTAAAGGCAAGCCAAGTATAATTTGTATTCTATAATTCTAGTAATTTATAAAAGTGCTCATCTGTTATATAAGACTATTGTAAAGATTATAAGACATGCCAAAAAGGGGAAATCCAAGCTAAATTAATTTTCATAATACAATATATATTCCTTTTTATCAACCAATATTTTCATTTAAATAGAATAGAAAGTACAATGAAATGTTACACCAGAAGGCAACCAATTATTTTTATAGAAAACTTGAATATAAATATTCTGTTCAGTACCAAAAGTTGTGTATGTTTGTGTGTTATAAGTTGATATGTTGGGGGTCCAAGTGAAGATTTCTTAGCTCAGTATCTAAAAACAGAAGAATCTGATAAAAAAAAAGACTGCAGACAGGGAAGATGGTTATGACATTATGATCCATGAAGTTCTGTGGATACTTCTACTTTCATCTCATGATAGTTGGATTAGAAAATGGAAATTGCACAGTAAATATATTCTTTACTAAATTTCCAATCATGCATTCTCATGTACTCATATACTTTATTTCCTTTTTTAAAATTTAAAGAGAATAAAACAGATAAAAATTAGAAATGCTAAAGAATTTCAGAAAAACAAGATGATAGGAATTCAACAATGGATCTTATATTGAACATTGTTGTTTAAAATGTAGTTTCTTAGATTATAGAATATAAGTATGAAAAATTGGTTAAAGTGAAAAAGATTAAGCATTATCTGCTCCATTCAACAAAGAAATATAAATTAGTAATATAATCATATTAGTTATCTCATGTATCTACATGTATTTTTTCTGGTTCATTCTTACTTTTCTCCTTTCCCTCATCCCAAGCCACATCTATCACCATGCACTAAACTAAAATAACAATGTATCAAAGATCTAAATATTAAAACATAAACACTGAATCTACTGGAAGAGAAAGTAGGTATAAATCTTGATAACATAGGGGGATGTATAAAGTTTATGAACAAAAACCAAACTGTATGGGAAATATGCTAAAGAATCAACAACTGGGATCTCATTCTATTAAAATGTCTTGCACATCAAAAGAAATTGCCAACAGATTGAAAAGAAATCCCACAAATTGTGAAAAAATATTTGCCAACTGTCCCTCAGATGAAGGATTTATGTCAGAACATATAAAGAATTAAAAATCAGGCCCCCAAATCCAAAAACCCAATCCAAAAATGTGCATCTGAGTTGAATATGAACTTCTCAGTTAAAAAAATACAAATGAAAAAAAAATATGAAAAAATTTTCAATAGCATTGACCATTTGAGAAATGAAAACCAAAACAACACAGAAATTATATCTTACCCCAGAAAGAATGACTACCATCAAAAAATCAACTAATAACAAGTGCTAGGGAGGCTGTTTGGAAAACAACAACAACAACAAAAAAACCTTTTTCCTCTGTTGGTGGGAGTGCAGGCTGGTAAAACCACCAAGAAAATCCGTGTTGAGATTCCTCAGAAAACTAGGATTAGAGGCGTCTCATTCTGCACAGCTATTCCCCATCTGTTATGTTCCCAGAAGAACTGAAAACATCATATCATAGTGATATGTGTGCACATATAATTATACTAGCATAATGTTTCATAGCTAGATCTTAGAAACAATACAAATGTATATTAATATTTTACAGCTAAGTAAGCATACACATTTTAAAACATGCCAGTAAAATTTTTATGTGAAGAGTTAAATGTATGATGACAATATGAAGATATGTATCTTCTTTGCAAATACCCAGTATTCTTAACCTAACTTCTCTGATGCTATGTACATATATGCATTTTTACATTTATTATTTGTCATTTGTGTGTGTTTGTGTACATATAGGTGTGTATGTAAGATCTGTATTTAAAGTAGCATTTTTTTGGATAAAGGGTAATGTTATTTTAAAGATTAAAATCATTCTATTGGTAATATGAAATATTTAAACATGAATCATCCTAAGAATCACATAATAACTTTAAATGGACATTATTTAATTTAATTGTTGATAACTTATTATTATATTTAAATGTACAATTATAGAAACTTTTAGAGCACATATAACACTTACTAGTATATGGTAGTAAGTCTAGTCATAAATAAAAATAATTGTGTAATATAAAAATGCATGGAAGAAATAAACAATTTAGTACTTCCCTACTCAAAAGAAATAAACTTGGGATATAAATTTTTTTAATAAAATATTTTAAAAATTAAAGAACAACAAAATCAAAGCTGTTATCTTTAGAATCATGACATGGAAAGTAAATTCTAAGTAAAATGTAATGTTAAAATGAAATTTTTGAAAGAACAAGCATAGAATATTGAAGATAATAGAAATCAATACTATAGTTACACTAGACACTGCATTAAAATTAGTCATGCTTATAATGTAAATAAAATTGTATTCAATCAAACTTTTCACTAAAATTAATGTGGGAGCTGAATAAAAATGTAAAACTGCTTGGAGATAGGTATCAACACTGAGGGAAAGAAATGGCCAAGATTCATGAAAGAAGTGAAAAAGGGAAGGTTTGATTCACATCAAATGACTGCATTTTCCTTACACATTTTCCAAATATAAAGGGAAATACTATGTGAATGGTAAGTTGATTAAAGAAAAAGCTCCACTGATAGTGTGTTCCAGGAGGCTGAGAGACTAAACAGAAAGTAACAAAGACCCAGAGAATTTCAGTAAGGGAGCAAAAATTGGAGAACTATATAGGAAAGAGGAAAGAGCTTACATATACTATGATCACCAGAGACTCAGAAAATGCTTTTCTCTTGCAGTAAGATTATGAGGAAATGGACTAGACTATAAATGTCCAAGTCTTTTATAATCAGGCAAATTCATAGTGGGTAAGATAACTTACCTGACCAGTTTGGCAGAAACAAAGTGTTCTTACACAGTTTAACATAATCCATTGAGTATATGACTTTTAAATAGTTTTCTGTAAAAAAATTATGGCTTTTAATTTTATTTAAAACTCAGAATAAAGAGAATTTTAGAATTCATGACCAAAATCAAAAGGGAAATCAAATAACAGAAGCAGGTCTGTAAGAATCTACATAGTAGAGCTGTCAGAGATTGTGCAGTCACTTTTCCATCACTGAGGCAAAAATAACTGATACCCAAAATTTAAGGAAGAAGAGATTCATTTTAACTCATGGCTTTGGTCTATGGCCAGTTGGTTACAAGGCCAAGATAACATAGCAAAGAGTCTTGGATGTTTATCTTACTGTAAGAGTGTAAAACTGCCAGAGAGAAAGTGTCAAGGGAAAAGACATTTGGTTAGATAGGAAGCTTAAAGTTATATGGGACTACATAGAGAGATTCTGCTTCAAAACTAACAAACAACCATATAATAGCCATCAGAGACATAGTTTATTTGAGATTATAATTTTAAATCAAATAAAATGCACTATTAGGATTAAAATTGAAACCTTAAAGGAAGCAATGAAATTTTCAAAAATTAACAATAGAGAGAACAATGATAATAATTGAATGGATTTTATGTAAATATTAAACAAGAGAAAAAAATAAAATTAATGAACTTTAAAAATTCTCAACTAGAAAAGAATTACAGACTAAAATATGGAGCATTAAAAAGCATTAATAATACATTCATAAAACACATTCGTAAAACAAATGTCAAGATGGTCCATGTTTCTGCCAAAACTCTCAGGATCTCCAAAGTATTTTCAACTTTATTGTCCTCTTAGAAGAACACAGCCGGGTCTCCTAAGTCTTCTAAAATTAGAGTAAAAATTACTTGGCTTTGTATCTCACGAACTTTTCATGCTTATAAAACCCCATGTGGATGATAACAAGGTCTGCTGATAGCTGAAGCAATATCCAGGACACCTTGGATCATAGCCACAGAAGCACCTGAGTGCTGGGATAGCTGAGCAGAGTGAGATGAATCCTGGTGAACCAATTGCCTAGGTAGCTCTTAACTCACATGAAATTTTTAGAAAGGGAAGAAAAAAAAAAGAGATACTATTGCAAAACTTTCATTCAAAAGGACTACAAGAACTGAAAAACATAAAAATAAAATTATCCAAGAAAGTAAAGAACTCTTCAATTAAAATTAGAAAATACCAGTGATAGAAATTGAAAAAGACACAAGATAGACAGACATGTTATGAACATCAATTAGACAAATATTGTTAAAATCTCTGTACCACCTAAAGTAGTTTACAGATTGAAAGCAATTCCCATATGTCCTTGCAACAACCTTTGATATTCTATAAAGTACAAGCAAAAAATCCTACATTGCTTATGGTATTATCAATTACCTATATTGAGAAAAACAATTTTGAACAAAAATAATAGAAGGTGAGATATAATAATACCCAATTTCAAGACACACTGCAGAGCACAGCAATTGAAACATTCTGAATCAAGCTCACAAAATTCAAAGACCCAATCTAAAAATGGGTATTTGAGATGAATATATACTTCTTAGTGAAGAAATAAAAATAGCAAATAAATATATGGAAGAGTGCTCAAAATCATTGCTCAAACATTAAATATCCTAGAAGAGAAAGTAGGAGGAACTCTTGAAGGCATAGGGGGAGGCAAAGAGTTCATGAACAAAAATCAAATCTCACGGGAAACACTTGAAAGAATTATCAACTGGGACCTGCTCTTACTGAGAAGTTTTTCCACGTCAAAAGAAATTACCAACAAAGTGAAAAGACAACCCACAAATTTGCAAAAAAATCTTGACTAAAAAGTACTCAGAAAAAGGTCTGCTTTCTAGAATTTATAAAGAACTAAAAAACACTAGGGCCCCAAAATTTAAAGACCCAGTCCAGAAATGGGCATCCAAGATGGGCACACACATCTCAGAGGATGAAATTAAAGAAGCTAATAAATATATGAAAAAATGTTCCACATCATTAGCCATCCATGAAACGCAAATTAAAACAACAATGAGATATCATCTCACCCCAGAAAGAATGGCTATCATAAAGAAATCACCCAACAACAAATGTTGGAGAGGCTGTGGAGAAAAGGAAACCCTTCTCCACTGCTGGTGGGAATGTAGACTGGTGCAACCGTTATGGAAATCAGTGTGGAGACGCCTTAAAAAACTAGGACTCAAAATCCCATTTGAACCAGCTATTCCTCTACTGAGAATTTTCCCAGAGGATCTGAAAACATCATATCATAGGGATATATGTGTGCCTATGTTTATAGCAACACAATTTGTGATAGCCAAATCTTGGAAACAACCAAGATGCCCATCACCTGAGGAATGGTTGAAAAAGATATGGCATTTTTACACAATGGAGTATTATTCAGCTATAAAGAATGATAAACTCGAAGCCTTTATATTGAAGTGGATGCCACTTGAAGATATACTCGGACCGGGGAGATGGCTCAGTGGAATAAGTGCTTCCCTGGCAAGCGCAAGGGCCTGAGTTCAATCCCCGGTTCCGAAAAAAAAAAAAAAAAAAAAAAAAGACATACTCATAAGTGAAATACACCAGACACAATATGTGTAAATATCGTATAGTTTTCCTAGTATAAGAACTCAAAAGAAGAAATATAAATAGAAAGTTATAATACAACTAAAAGGAAAGCAAGAACTTGAGGACTAAATAGTTAAGAGAGGTAAAGGAGAAGAGCTAAGAAGCATGATAGTGGCAAGCCATACAATTGTATATAGAAGATAGGTAAGGCAATGATCCTGAGAATCGTCAGATTTTTGAATCTCTCAGTTAATTGGAAGGATTCTCACCCTGACTGGTAATATATACTTACACCTGTGAACTAAGCAACTGCAGTGAAGTTGGCAATTTCTAATAGTAGTGTCATGCTTGGAGTGCCTGTCATTCTGGTCTTCGGAATACGGGCTGCTTGTCATGACATGCCAGTTGCTGCCGTACTGTGTCTTGGGTAGATGATTGCCCACTTCATATTATATAAATATGTTCTGAAGTTATTCTCCCAGTATATTTTTCTTTTATTTTTCCTTTTCTTTATTTACTATCCATAGTGAGTTTTAGATAGTAAAATGCAAGTATATAACGTTCCTTTTATTTTAATTTGTACGTATGTATGACAATTTTTACATATTAAATGAGTGATCTTACTCATTAATACAATTCACAGCTTTCTTATGTAGCTCTGTTTCCCCCATTTTTATCTCAGGACTTTCTATCTGATCCTCTAGCTTTCTTATCTATTCAAGTTCTTACATTGCACTGGATAATTGTAGCTGTGTGAGAAATTTGAATACCTAGACTTTGATCCATAGTTTAAAAATTTTATTTTCAAGGACATACCAAAAGTTAATCTGTAACTTGATTTCTAAATAATTTTTCATAATTACTTATCATAGCAGATACATATAAATTTGATTGAGTTTACTTCTGAAGGACAAAATGTTTACTACATCGGAAAAATAATGTTTAATGAATGATAAATCATTTCACACATAAAATAATTCAATTTGTGATGACAAATAAATGTAGTCATAATTCTTCTGTAGATAATTCCTCATGAAAGAGAAGTAAGAATAGAGCTATACACATTTTTTAAAATATTGAAAAAAATAAATTTGTAAAAATGGGTAAAAGGAGTCATATACAAGAATCAAAAGAAAGATCAAGGTTTGGTATATTTTGTGATGAGAAGTGAAAAAGTACAAAGAACTTGATAGAATTAGAAGTAAAGTTTGGACAGAGCCCTGTACATATTTGTCACAAAAAATTGGCATTTTTTCATTTTTCTTATAAAATAACTCAATGCTTTCTCAAATGACAAATTTTTAATGGAAATTAATTTATATTCTATTAATTTATTCACTGTATCCTCTGAACTCATATTGTCAGTAAATAATATTGAATATTTTTTACTTCTTTTTCTGTAAGCTTAGGGCCCTATTGAAGCAGTTTTTTGGGAACATACTCTCCCACTTTATACCTAGACACAGAAAGGCTGGCTCTGTGAAAATGAGTAATAATATTCTGCAGAATCACTAAATACTTCTTGAAGCAATAACAGTGTTATCCTGAAGATCTAATGAGAATAAAATGCAGAACATTTTCTTCTTTGAGTTATCCCCTTGAGGGAAGAGACTGCCTTTTGTTATCATGGGATGAAACTTCCTTGCAGCTCCCCCTTTAGAATTGTTCCTATGTTGGCTAGAACAACTCTTCCACAGAGGTTGAAATAACAGAATACAGAGAACAAGGGAAGGGAAAAGCCTTACTGTTTTTGGCAGGGGTGAGTTAAGGGTCTCTGAGGTTTGAGGTGAAAGTGTTCATTTTCTACACTTGTTAATTGAATGTTAAAAATTCAATCAGTAAAGCCTTATGGAAATTTCATTTTTGATACTGGATGAATTTTGAGAAAGTTCCCTCTTTGGAGCTGTTGACTCCATAAAATTGCATTGTAAATAATATCTGATTATTAATATTTTACTGGATTTGTTCAATATAAATATTTATACTTTTCTTTCCTACATGTCTTCCTTATAGATTTTAAGTTTTAACTGTGTTTTAAGCATGATTCAAATATATTCATTTTTTAAAAATTTCATTCAACTTGTTTTTATTGAGTTTCTACTACTAAGAGCTGGGCCTGAGGGTAAAATGTTAAGTAAAACCAGATAAAGATATAGTTCTCTCATGAAAGTAAGGCTTTTGCTTATGCTTCTCTTTTTAGATCAATTTTCCAACTTTTCATTTCTATTGCTACCTGTCCCATTTGCTATGTAATAGTGAGCAAGTGAATAATATCAGGTAAAGTAGGTGTTCTTAATCTATATAGTGAGGATAACTGTAATATTTGCTATAATAGTTGTTTTTTTCTCATAATTTTATTGATAAATAGCAATGAGAGTTTCAAATCAAATTGGTAGGACAGTTTCAATAATTAACAATTTGAATACATTCTTCCTAGTGGTTAATTGCTGTACAAGATGAGGACATGATATCCTATTTACAAACACCATTAGAACAAATCACTCTATTCATTAAGAGAATGTAACTATGTATCTATCCTAACCACTTTGAATACACAGATACAAAGTAGACATTCATCTTTTTTTGTTAAGTTCCATTATTTGAATATTATAGGTGTGTAAACTCAGCAAAATAGTCTAAAAGAGTCCTGTAGCCCATAATAGTATTGGGTCTTCCGCTTGACTGGCAATGTCAGAAATTGTTGACCTGAGTCCCCTACAGCTCAACATAACAGCATGGCTTTACTTCTTCTATTTCATTTTGATACTTTTCTGCTGGATGGTTAAGACCAAGGTAAAGCAGGGCCTATGCACCAAGAGTTGTAGCTTTTGGGTCTGATAAGGTCAGTGAAATCCCCTCAGGATTTATCCTCAGATCCTGTACCTCATATTCATTTTAAAAAGCTAGTCTGAAATGCCTACTAACTATTAAGTTTTGTGAAAGACCAAATCTAATCCTGTGCAAAGATAACCTCACAATCTTGTGAAGTTAAATGAATAAAGAGCTACAATAAAATATAGTTAAGTCTAAGGAGAAAGAAGGAAGGGAAAAGGCAATATCCACACACAGAAAAATAAAGACAGTTATACTACTAATTGCATTAGTCCATTGAAAAAAAAAAGTTTGTGTCTATATTGTCTGATCAATTTTTCATGCCTATATCTTTTAATATGAGCAACTACATTGAAGATAATTCAAAATGTACTGCTAACCATTGTTACTCTCTTATAATCCTGTTTTGAAATTGTGTACTGTTATTTTTCTTGAAAATAAAATAAAATAAATATAGTAATGGTTATGGGAGAGGCCCTATAGCAAACATATAGATAAGGACCAACCTAGACAAGTGCATGTGTCTGTGAATGTAGATAAGGAGAGATAGGAAAAGCATCAGTCAGAGGCATTCGGTTGGGGACAGGAGCTGAGCTGAAACTTAAAGAAAGTCACTGTGATACTTAAAGAAGGGTGAGATATCAAGCATTCCTGGAACAACCCAAACATTCACCAAGGCAATGGTCAATGCTGCGTTATGGTGATCTCTGAAAACTGCCACAGTCCAGCTTGACAGAAAGGAGATATTAGACATGTGGATCTATATCAGAGCTAGAGATGTGAGAAAACTGCACAAACTATGGGATTTATGTGTCATAATGTGAAAGGATATGACTTGAAAGGCCAAGAGATAGGAATACAGACCCATTTACATGTAGGATAAAGAAGACAAGTCCTAACACATTAAATCACAATAAAATGATATAAAATAAAGAAATATCTGAGAGCAAGATTCCCAAAGGAACAGAGAAAATTCAAAAACAGTAGTAGCTTCACGAGACTTGAGGAAAAACCTTAAAAAATTTAGTGATCACAAATTTCTAGGGAAAGTGACATACTTAGTGGACTAAAGTGCCTGCTTAGGCAAGCTTGGGCAAGTCAGGGACCTCAGTTTGATCCCAGAAACCACATGCTGCACCAGCCCTGCCCCTAGAGCGGACTGCGACAGCCACAGTGTCCAGGCATAAAGTGGCCTATGCCTGTAATCCCAGAGCCTGGGAGGCAGAAAACAGGAGGATCACTATGAGACTGAGCTGCATAGTGAGACCTTATTGCAACCAAATACATTTTTTTAAAGAAATTTCTAAAACTAAAATATAACCATAGTAAAAGACTAACACTTCCATTGTTTTAAAATTATCATGCCATAAATACAGAAAGCTTTCTAAAACACAAAAGAAAGATAAAGAGCAAATGCTTAAGAGCACAAAAGATCTAAAGAAGATAAGGCTAATATTCTTTCAGTATGCATATCTCTGAAGAAAATAGTTAAAATGTTAAGCATTCATAATAGGTCATTTCATGTGATAATTCATTGAATTATCACTACTCAGTACTGACACATTTTGGTCATAGGGGATGATGCCGAAGTTCAGTGATATTACATAATTTGTCTGTCATCCAGTTGATAACAAAGTGAGAGTCAGGCTCAGTATATTTGATGTGAATACTTACTATTAATCATTATGCAATCCGTCCATAAACAAGAGCAATATTAATCATATAGACAAGTTACTTCTTATTTCAAATCTTGGAAATGTTCAAGCAAAAGAAAAAAGCCAGTAAACAAAATGATATTTCAATTCATTTCTCTGGGTTGCGCCTTCCTCCTCACTCATCCACAGTTAGTTCTGCAAGGGACATAAAGAGTGGAAATGTCTCAGCAGAGATTGAATTCATCTTCATTGGGTTCTAGAATGGTGGCCTTCTCTACTTTTCCCATTACTTTTAATCTACATCTTTATAGTGGTTGGAAACCTGGTGATCATCTTTGCTGTAAGGTGGGACACACATCTTCACTCTCCCATGTATACATCCATCAGTATCTTCTCGTTTCTTGAGATGTGGTACTCCACAGTCACCATCCCTAAGATGCTCTCCAATCTGGTCAGTGCATTTCCTTTTCAGATGCCTCTTGCAGATACACTTTTTCTACTCCCTTGGGAACACGGAAAGATCTTACTGACTGTCACGGCTATTGACAGGCATGCTGCCATCTGCAACCCACTCTGCTATTTGATCATCATGATGTCCTGGCTATATGATCAGAGTCCCCAGCTCTCTGTAGGCTCTTGCATCTTTGGCTTCCTCATCCTTCTACCTGAGATTGTATGAATTCCTACACTATGTTTCTGTAACCCCAAACAAATCTATCAGCTATTTTCTGATTTTACCCCTAAATTCTGTTGAATTTAGCCAGTGCACATGCTTCTGTGGTTTTCACTCAATATGTGATTTATGCAGTTGCTACTCTCATAATAAGCCTGATTAGCTTTGTTTCTTATATTAGAATTATTATTCTAATAATAATTATTATTATAAAGATTATTCTTATTCTTATAAAGATGGCCCATTGGGCATCTCTTCAGTGGAGGGCCACAAAAAGGCTTTCTCAACATGTGCTACCCACATTGTTGTCTTCCTGTCCCTCACATAAATTTGATTCTTCTGGGGGACACCACTATTACTCTTACATTCTCTGTGTTTGCTCCATTTTTGAATTCTATTATTTACAGCTTGAGAAATAAGGATATGAGGGATGAAATTAAAACACTCATTTTTCTCAAATAGTGTTTAGTATATGGATTGGATAATTTAGGGTCAAGTTCTCTGTATCCTATTGGAAATTCTTCCTAAGTATTGGTCACACAAAATACTTAAATTTAAAGTATTGTACAATTAGTACAACTTAGCTATCCAATGAGCTGATAAATAGACTGGGAAAGAAATTCTTCTGATGATTCTAGAGGTTGTAAAAGAAAATAATATGCCTTAATGTCTAGGGTCAGTGAATTTTTGTATTTTTAATTTTTTATTATTTAATTTAAAATGTCAATTGTGTAAATATTAGTAACATTCATACTTATTAAATTTACCACTTAGTCTACTTCCCATCTTTTATATTTGTTATTTCACATTAGTCTTAGTGCTTTTTAAAAAATCCATGTGCTGGAGTTTGTGTACATACAAAGTCTATTACAGTAACGGGATTACATAAGGCTTTTAAATACATTACCTGGTATTAAGAAGCAACAAAGACTCCTTGTAGTCAAACTGTACTTTATCCTCTTATCTCCTGACTTCATTTTTTATGTATTTTAGGACAGGGTCTACAGGGTCTCATTACACAGATCAGACTCATACTGAACCTCCTGTTTTCAGCTTCTCAAGTGTTGGGATTACAGGCACGTACCACCATATCCAGTCTTAATCACAGTCTCAGTGAGCCCCTGGGGTGGGGCCGACACAGCACACCTGGGATCAAACCCTGGTCCCTGTGTCTGCCTAAGCAGGCACTTTAATCCACTGAGCTATCTGGCTAGCCAAAGTCTCCTGATTTTATTTCACATATGCATGTGTTGTGGTGTGATCTAGATTTAGTGCTTCATCAACAAGACCTCATAGATTATATTTATTGTATTAATAACTATAAAAAATTAACAGGCTATATTTTTATCTTTAGGAACTTCAATGCAAATAAGTCAAGACTTAAGTGAATATATATTTAAACCTGTAGTCAATTAAAATTATTAATTGCTAAATCCACCAACGTAAAAGTATTTTATCTCTTTTCCCTTTCTTTTCAGGATATATATATATATATTTTTTTTTTCTTTTAATCTTTTATTTATTTGGTACAGGGTCTCATTACACAACTCAGACTCATAGTGATTCTCCTGTCTCAGTCTCTCCCTTGCTGGGATTACAGGAATGTGTCACCATGCCCAGTTCCATGGCCAGCATGGCATGTGGTACCAAGGATTGAACTTGGGTCCTTGTGCTTGCCATGCAGGTGCTTAGATAGCCAAGCTACTCTCTCCTCAATCCTAGTTTTTGTTGCAATATATATATATATATATATATATATATATATATTTTTTTTTTTTTTTCCTTAAAACTCAAATTTATGTACTAAGATTTATTTCTGTATTCACAAAACATTTATAGGTACTAGATAACTATAGTGGAATATTTATACAGATACTTTTTGCTTTTTGCTTTTTTTTTTTGGTGATACTGAGGATTGAACTCAGGACCCTGCACTTGCTTGGCAAGCACTTATTCTACTGAATACAGATACTCTTTTTTCAACCTATATTATTTTAGTCTGCCAACATTCCTTTTGTCTTTGGTTTATTTTCCAGGCAGGTTCTTTCTGTGTCCCTCAGGATAACCTTCAATAGTGGCCTTCCCAGGCCACTGTTAACGTTCTTCTCAGAGTGGCAGTAATCGTGTTCGTGCATAAAGTTCTTTCCATGAAAAATTTAGTAAAAACATTTGAAGAGCTTAATCTATTAACAAAAATTTTTCAAGTATGTTTATAAATCTTTTTAAAATATGGCTTTTTCTGGTTTGTCTAATTGTACACATAATGCATTCATGCAATGCTTTCCATATGATTAGAATTACATAGCAACTAACACATATATTAAATAGAGAGCTTTGGAGCATGTCAAGTCTATCACCAGCAAATTGCGATTGCATAGTTATTGCAGTAAAGGATTAGAATAAACTGAGTAACAGCTTTAGTTACTCACATTCACATGATAGAATTATAAATCCACATTCTTGTAATGAAAGAACCCATATTGAATAGAACATACTGTTTTGCTTAAAGATTTTAGATTGCCGTTTTATTCTTATTTGGCCATTGGAATATTAATATTCATGTCTGAATTTTAGTATGCTGTTTTATATCTGTGTTTGCCTTAGGTAGCTGCTTCCCTTTCACCCTGGAATCTAAATTAAACCGAGGCCAAGAACCATCTGGTGCAGAGCAGGAGAGATGCAAGGAGCTGACCTGACTCACCCTGCCTGAAGCTTGGTGCTTGGGCTTCAGGACCCAGAGCAGAGTGCCTGAAGTCCAGCCTACTTCAGCCAGATGCAGCTACTTACAGACCTGCTTTAATACCCATGAGTGAAACATTGGATAAATTGTTGTGCTGTGTTATACAGAGATTTCAACTTGTATTTTACCATCTTGAGATTCTAGAAATTTTAGAGCAAGTGCTTATGTGCCTCTTGACTTTTAAGGTATGCGATGGGCATTTCATTTCAGAATTAAATTGTTTATTTTTAAGCATGTCAACACTATCAGAAAGATTACCTCCATCAAATGTGCAGTTATTTAGAAACATTTCCTGCACCATCTACACATCTACATCTAACTTAACAAGATTAAGCTTAATATGTTCACGTTAATAAAATTATACATACTAAAGGGGTTTGACAACATTTATAAATAGAGCAGGCATTAAAAATTTGAAAGTGACTGAGGAATGGTAAAAAGAAAGAAAAAGCAAAATGTAAGAGATGCAATCTTCAGAAGTTGCACTCTTTTCAATACCATTTGTGACTCCTGGGCATCTGTGCTTGATAATAAAATTATATCATTAAAAATACCCTATGGCAAAGTATAAATTACATTCAAAATCTCTTAAAACCAGGTAGAAATAAGAAATATGTGCATCATACTGAAGAACTATAGAAGGTGTTACTTTCTTATCCTTGTTGCTTCCCATGTGTGTATCATCAAAAACATAGTGTGAAGTGTAGATGTATTCTATATGATATTTTCCACCTGGAAACTGCCGTGTTAAGTAAACCGATGAAGTTTTTGTCTAAAATTATGAGATCACCCTTTGTTTTATGCTTATTTAATCTTTAAGGTGAGGGAAGAGAGAAATTGTGAAAAACAAGACTTAAAAAATTAAATGCTTTTTTAAAGAATTACAGAAGTAAGGAAAACTTGAAATGATTTTCAAATAATATGAACAAAATAATAGAAGATAAACATAAAATATTTTCTCTTATACAGAGTTGCTTTGACTCCTTTTCAAGACCATGTATTACAAAGGATGTAGAGATGAAAAGCTTACTCGATACCTGATGGGAGCTAGCTAACTGGTATAACCGTTCCAGAAAACGTATCGTATAATTAAATTTAATATGAAGTATATTGTTTTCTAGTAAGTTTGTCCCTAGGAAGACTTTCCACTGATGTTTTCATGTATGTTTTCAGGATGATATCTGTGTAGATGTTTGCAAAATGAAGTAGTCAGATTTGTTATGGAAGAGTAGGTACTTATTTGTGGAAGAAATATTTCAAAGGTAATAGCAATGTTAGATGCAGTGAAGCAAATGAATACAAAGGTAAATAATTCCCAAAAAATTCTGAGGGAAAAAATCAACAAAAAATTGAAATAAATTTCTTACAATTATGTAAATTGTTAGGACATGTACATAGAACAAAATTACATGCTTTATATAAATGTATACATACAGAAAATACCTGACATAGGATTGTTCTATATGGAAAAAATAAGGGGAATGAACATGAGTTGAGTCAAAATGTTTCAATATAAATTTTGTATACATGTAATTAATGTATTTTTTTCTGAGAGATATTACACACAATGGGGATTCTAAAATTTGTTTCCCAAGTTACTGATAATTTCTTTGTCTTTATAATATTTATTTGTGACTTCTTACTTCTAATAACAGCATGGAGATTTATTGTTTTCAAGTAAAATAAGTATAGTATAACATTGAGTTATCATTGTGCATTATGTGGTTTTTTTACACTCTATTGGTAAAATTTAGATTTTGAAATTATTTCTAATCATAAACAAGTTTGAAATGAGCCTCTCTGTATGAATTGAAAACTATAGTTTTGTTGTGAGATTGATTCTTAGAAATATAACTGCGGTATAAAATAATTTTCAAGTTTTAAAAATTGAGTAGATAATGCCAAATCACTTTCTAAATATTGTTAAAATTTAAACACTCAATAGAACAGAGAGTCCTATTCAAATCCACATCACACATAGTGTATAACATTCCTTCTATTTTAACCAGTTATAGTGCTTTTGGTTGTTGTTATCAACTTCTTGAATATCTGTTGCCAATTTTTCTGTTCAGTGAAAAATTAATTATTTAAAAATAGCATATTTAATTTTTGTTATGCTTATAAATATAAAACCATTAAAATGTATAAATAGGATATTATAAATGTATGGAAATATTGAACTTTGGAATACATGTATGACTGCAGCTAATAAATTTTTTAAATATACATTTATATACTAAATGAAGGTTGCTATTAGCCATATGTGTAACTTATTATAATAGAATTATGTGTAATCATGGATTTTCAACTAAATGTTCCATAAAGATAAACATGGTATTTTATAGAGTCTTATAAGAATATAGTTGTTATAATCAAATTTAATTTTCAAAATGATCTTTTAAAATTAAATTTATTTTCTGAGTAATAAAATAAGAATGTATATATTAAATATTCTTTGTCTACCCATCCATTTCACAATCCATTATTCCTTTCCCATTTTTTGATGGGTTCTTATCAGTGATGTATTGGCAAGAATATTCAATTTGTTATCTTTTAAAAAAGCTACAATTCTTTTAGGAAAATAATATATCATAGCATAAAGTGTTATGGTTTGTGGCTAGATGTCACCCCCAATGCTCATGCAGTCAGTGGTTTTTCAGAGGTGGCTGAATCTAGAGTGCGTGATGCTTGCATGAGGAATATGTGTTTATTAAATCAGTCCACTGATTGGTTTCGCATAGTTGGGGCTTGAATTAAGGTTAAGAGTGTTATATCCACTTTAGGTGGATATCCTGCATACAATATAAAGGATAGAAAAAAATCTTCCCTTATTGCTTTTGATACCTTGTGGGTGTCATGAACTGTTCTCTGTGATAGTCACCTGTCAAGTTAGCCTGCCTTGGAGCCAGCTGATTGTGGGCAGAAACTTCTACAGGCTGTGAGCTAAATAAACCTTTCTTCCTTTAACTTTGGGTGTAAGGCATTTTGTCTCAGCAATGAGAAAAGTAATTAAAACAGAAAGCAAGAGAAATTCAGGTTGAGAATGGAACATCCTTTGGCCACAGAAGCAAGATTATTTTCAAAAGTTCTAGAATAAACATAAAACAATAAATGAAAAAGTTTTCATGATGTTAACTAAAAATGAACTTATAAAATGTGTCTGCTGAAAAAGATACAAAAATGCAACAATTCCATTTAAATATTTTTAAGTATTTAATATATGCACTTGGACTTTATTTAGAAAAATAAAATTGTTACAAATAAATAATTAATGAAAATTGAGAGCAGAATTGAAAAATCCTAATAAAAACTCCAGACAGCATCTTTAATTTGTTTCAGTTGTGTGAGAGTTCTTTGTCTGTCATATTGGTTCCTGAGAAAGTCTAAACTTTATGAATAGAGAAAGAGGAGAAGAATCAATGTTTCTAGCAAAACTACCATCCCCAAATATCAATATAAAATTAGCAGATGAAATGCACAGAATATTTTTTTTTAAATTGCTACTGCAGTTGTTCCTTCCCTTTAGACAGTTTCTTTCCCTTTCACAGTATCTATTTTACCATATGGGTTTTATTTACTCTTTCAAGTTCTTACACTAGGGAGACAAATAATATTTACATATGTGTATCTTTACCAAAACTTTTTCTTTCTTTCTTTCTTTCTTTCTTTCTTTCTTTCTTTCTTTCTTTCTTTCTTTCTTTCTTTCTTTCTTTCTTTCTTTCTTTCTTTTTGTATTTTAAGGAAGGGTATACAGGGTGTTCAGGGTCTCACTACTAGATCGGACTCGTAGTGATCCGCTTGTTTACAACCTCCCAAGTGCTGGCATTACAGACACATGCCACCACGCCCAGTCTCATTTGCCCTCTCAGCACACGCCAGGGACAGGGCCGGCATGGCAGGCCTGGGGATTGAACCCCTGACCCCTAAGCTTGCAGGCGCTTTATTCCACTGAGCTATTTGGTTGGCCATGCTAGTGTATTTATTATTCACATTTTTATTTATAATAATAAAATGATATGAGAGTTCAAAAATATAATTATATTTGATAGCAAAAATAATGCAGTTCTGCACTGATTAGGTGTCCTTTGTATTTAAGACATTGCGCCAAGTCATACATATATCATATTTTGCAAAAGTAATTTGTAATAGATGTTGTCATTTATGTTTTAAGTTTTTTTATGATTTTTTGTTGTTGTTTTGTACAGGGTCTCAATAGGCAGCTCTGACTCACAGTGATCCTTCTGCTTTCTGCCTCCCCAGCACTGGGATTACAGGCATGTGTCACCACTCCTGGATTCGATTGCCAGCTCAATGTGCCTGGAGGCAAGGCCAGAGCTTCATTTGGTGCTGGATATTTATATTTCAAAATAGAGGAAAATGTGCCTTATAGGGGTTAAACTCTATGTCCTAGGACATGCATTTAATAACGGCTGAGTTTATATTTAACCCTAGGTTTGGCCTTTACTCTTTGACAACAATCCCTCTCTCTGATCTGCATCTACAGGTTGTAGTAGTAAAAAAACTAGTCATGTAATTAAAGCTGAGTCTGTAGGTCTGAAAACTAGGAATTTCATGAGCATGGGTTCATTGTAAAACTGGTGATGTAAATCCAGGACTAATCCCAAAGGCCTGAACAAAAAGGGGATTTGATGTCCAAAAGCAGGAGATGATGGTTTTTCCTGCTTCAAAATGGAAACAAATTCACCTCTTCCTCCAACTTGATTGTTCTCCTCAGGTCTTCAATGGATGGATGATGACCACCCACATTACAGAGAGTAATCTTTACTGAGCCCACCAATTTAAATGCAGATCTATTTCCTAAGCATTTTTATAAACACGTACAGAAATAATGTCAAGCTAGCTGCACGGATATTCTTTAATTCATTCAAGATGACATTTAAAATTAATTCAATTATCACAAACCCATTGTTAATTTGGCATATTTTCAAACCACATTGAATTTCTACACAAAATAAGATCAAAATTCTTCCTAACATGAAGCAAGCACTCTTTGTACAACCTGAAAATTATTTATTGCTTCCTTAATTAAAGAGAATCATAAAGTACTTGATTAATATTTAACTATTTTCCTGTTGTCTCATAATCTAAATATTTTAATGAAAAATTAAAACTACTTAATGCTAACTTAAAGTAATTAAAAACAATTATTTTATTGCAGTCAGCTT
>NW_004525116.1:123557-127179 GCF_000260255.1 Octodon degus
TTTGAATACACAGATACAAAATAGACATTCATCTGTATGCCCTTTTTTTGTTAAGTTCCATTATTGAATATTATAGGTGTGTAAACTCAGTAAAACATTCTAAAAGAGTCCAGTAGCCCATAATAGTACAGGGTCTTCCGCTTAACTGGCAATGTCAGAAATTGTTGACCTGAGTCCCCTATAGCTCAACATAACATCATGGCTTTACTTCTTATATTTCATTTTTATACTTTTCTGCTGGGTGGTTAAGGCCAAGATAAAACAGGATCTATGCAACAAGAGTTGTAGCTTTTCGGTCTGATAAGGTCAGTGAAATCCCCTCAGGATTTATCCAGAGATCCTGTACCTCAGACTGTAGAACCTTTGTAAGTGTCAGTCATGTGGATGAGTCATAGCCATTGCTTGGCCAATGTGCTCTCTGTGAAAGCCTGAGTGAATATTTTCTCTCCATGTGACTCTCCTTAGGCACACTCTACATCATCGATCACTTTCCTCTTTGGCCCCATAATCTACTTGATCAGAAAATTTGGGACACTAGCGAGTTACATGACGTTATAGTATAGGTTCTCATATGTCCTGAGTCTTAAATGACCTTAGAAGGCTAGGGCCAAAATATTGGCTTTCATTGCAGCATTCATTTTCCTGTAACTTTGGTCTGCTAATTTAGATTGTTAACCATCCGGAAGACAAGCTTATTGTTATAACCATACAAATTAGGCTGTTAAGCTTAACTTGTCTGCGTATCAAACATCTTAGGCATAATATGGAACAGGTATTTTTCATCGAGTATTGATATGTTGAACTTTAAGTCCCTACAAAATATGATAAAAAACATTTAAAAATGAGAATATATTTAAAAATAGGCATAAAGAATTATATACTTCTTATGTTTACACATAAGTCCAAAAATCTCACCATATACAACCTCTGGGAAAATTCCCAGTAGAGGAATAGCTGGTTGAAATGGCATTTCCAGTCTAACTTTTCTAAAGAGTCTCCATACTGATTTCCATAGTGGTTTCACCAGTCTACATTCCCAGCAGTTTTGAAGGGTTGCTTTTTCCCCACACCCTCTCCAACATTTGTTGTTGGGTGATTTCTTTATGATAGCCATCCTTTCTGGGGTGAGATGATATCTCAATGTTGTTTTAATCTGCATTTCATGGATGGCTAATGTTGTGGAGCATTTTTTTCATATATTTATTCATTTCTTTATTTCTTCCTCTGAGAAGTGTGTGTTCTTCTCGGATGCCCATTTCTGGATAGGGCCTTTAAATTTTGGGGCCCTAATATTTTTTACTTCTTTATAGATTCTAGAGAGCAGACCTTTGTCTGAGTACTTATTTGTCATGAATTTTTTCCCAATTTGTGGGTTGCCTTTTCACTTTGTTGGTAATTTCTTTTGACATGAAAAAATTGTCAGTAAGAGCAGGTCCCAATTGTTAGTTCTTTCACCTGTTTCCTGTGTGATTTGAATTCTGTCCATGAACTCTTTGCCTCCCCCTATGTCTTCAAGAGTTCTTCCCAATTTCTCTTCCAGGAAATTTAGTGTCTCTGCTTTAATGTTTAGATCTTTAATCCTTTTTGACTTTAGTTTACTGCATGGTGATAGACCTGGGTCAAGTTTGAGTTTCCAACATGTAGAGAGCCAGTTTTTCCAGCACCATTTGTTAAAGAGGCTATCTTTCTTCCAGTGAGTATGTTTGGCTCCTTTGTCAAAGATAAGGTGGCTGAGTGTGTTTGTAGGGGATTCAGCATCTTCTAATCTATTCCATTGATCCTCAGGTCTATTTTGATGCCAATACCATGCTGATTTTATCACAGTAGCCTTGTAGTATAATTTCAAGTCAGGAATTGTAATGCCTCCTGCCGTCTCTTTATTGCCCAGAATTGCCTTTGCTATTCTAAGTCTTTTCCGGTTCCAGATGAATTTTAGGAACAATTTCTCTAGGACTGTGAGGTATGTCTGGGGTAGTCTGATACGGATTGCATTAAATCTGTACAGAATTTTGGTAGTATGGCCATCTTCACAATGTTAGTTCTTCCTATCCAGGAGCATGGAATATCTTTCCATTTTCTGAAATCCTCTATGATATCTTTTTTCACAGTACTGTAATTTTCCTTGAAAAGATGTTTGACTTCTTTAGTTAGATAAATTCCAAGGTATTTCATTTTCCTCAGTGCAATTGTAAAAGGTATTGTTTCTATAATTTCTCTCTCAGTGTGTTTCTTGACTGTGCAGAGGAATGTTACTGACTTTTGGGTATTGACTTTATAACATGCTATGCTACTGAATTTCTGTATTAATTCTAGTAGTTTCTTGGTGGAGTCTTTTGTATCTTCCAAGTAAAGTATCATGTCATCTGCTAGTAAAGATAATTTAATTTCTTCTAGGCTTACTCTTATTCCTTTTATTTCTTTCTCTTGTCTAAAGGCTATAGCTAATGATTCCAGAACTATATTGAATAGGAGTGGTGAGAAAGGATATCCTTGTCTTGTACCCGATCTAAGAGTAAAAGATTTCAGTTTTTCCTCACTTAGGATTATGTTGGCTGTTGGCTTTTCATAAATGGCTTTTACCAGATTGAAGTAGAGGCCACATATTCCAATTTTCTATAGGACTTTGAACATGAATGAGTGTTGGACTTTGTCAAAAACCTTTTCTGCTTCAATGGAGATGATCATGTGGTTTTTAATTTTTGCTCCAATGATATAATGTATTACATTGATAGATTTTCGAATATTGAACCATTCTTGCATCCCTGGGATGAATCCCACCTGGTCATGGTGTATGATCTTCTTGATGATTTGCTGTATTCTATTTGCTAAGATTTTATTGAGGATTTTGGCAACTATGTTCATGAGGGAGATCAGCCTGTTGTTCTGTTTCTTAGTTGCATCTTTTCCTGTTTTTGGTATCAGTATAATACTTGCCTCCAGGAATGATATTGGGAGGATTGCTTCCTTTTCAATTTCATGGAAGAGTTTGAGGAGTGTAGCGACTACATCTTCTGTAAATGTCTTGCAGAATTCAGCTGTGAATCCATCTGGACCTGGACTTTTCTTTGCTGGTAGGTATTTAATTACATCTCGTATTTCATTGGCTGTTATTGGGCTATTGAGAGTGGTTATATCTTGTTAATTCAGGTGTGGCAATTTGTACCTTTCTAGGAATCTGTCCATTTCTTCTGTGTCTTCCATTCTGTGAGAGTAAAGATTCTCAAAGTAGCTATTGATAATCTTTTGAATTTGCACTGAGTCTGTGGTAATTACACCCTTTTCATTCCTTATTGCTTGCATTTGAATTTTTTCTTTCCTCTGTTTGATGAGGATAGCTAGGGGTTTGTCAATTTTATTTAATCTTTCAAAGAGCCTGCTTTTTGCTTTTGTAATTCTTTGAATTGTTTTCTTCATCTCAATTGAATTAATTTCTGCTGTAATCTTTATGATTTCCTCCCATCTTTGTGCTCTGGGTTTGGTTTGCTCTTCCTTTTCTAGTTGTTGAAGGTGTAGCATTAGGGTATTTATTTGTTCCCATTCTGTTTTCCTAATGTGTGAGTTCACAGCTATGAATTTCCCTCTGAGAACTGCTTTCATCGTATCCCATAAATTATGATAAATT
>NW_004525116.1:127352-151389 GCF_000260255.1 Octodon degus
AAGCATGACCTATGGACCAGTATGTGGTCTATTTAGAAAATGAGCCATGTGCAGCTGAGAAAAATGTGTATTCAGCTGTGTTTGGGTGGATCACTCTGTATATGTCCACCACGTCCATTTGTTTCAGCCTATGGTTCAGTTCTGTTATTTCCTTGCTAAGTTTTTGTGTGGTTGACCTATCTTTTGGAGATAAGGGGGTGTTAAGGTGACCTGTTAAAATTGTGGTATTGGATATTAGATTTTTCATGTCCATTAAGATTTGCTTTATATAGTTGGGTGGTCCCATGTTTGTTGCATACCTATTTATGAGTGTTGCCTCTTTCTCTTGAATTGTTCCCCTAACTAGTATATAGTGGCCTTCTTTATTTTGCTTGATCATTGTTGGTTTGAAGTTGAGACTGTCTGAGAATAGGATTGCTACACCTGCTTTTTTCTGAGGTGCTGGGACATGTAGTATTGTGTTCCATCCTTTGACTTTTAGCCTATGAATGTCTTTATAAGTTAAATGTGTTTCTTGTATACAGCAAATTGTTGGATTTTGTTTCCTAATCCAATGTGCCAGTCTATTTCTCTTAATTGGTGATATGAGTCCATTTACATTGATGATTAAAATTGAGATGTATTGACTTACGGTTGACATGTTATTTCCCTGTTGTCATTTACTCCTTATTCTCCTTTGTTTCATTGCTTACCCTATTTAGTTGGTTGCTTCTGATCTCATTCGTGGAGTTCTGATCATTTTCTTCCCTCTCTAGCACATCTTTCAGTAGCCTGCATACAGTTGGTTTTGTTATCACAAAATTATTTAGCTGTTCTTTGTCATGAAAGTATTTCACTTCTCCATCAAACTTGAAAGAGAGTTTTGCAGGGTATAGTAATCTGGGCTGGAATTTGTTTTCATAGAAGATTTGAAGTACTCTGTTCCATGCTCTTCTTGCCTTCTTTATTTGTGAAAAGAAGTGGGACGTAGTTCTGATGGGTTTTCCTTTGAATTTGATCTGCTTCTTTTCTCTAGTGGCTTTCAGTAGATTATTCTTGTGCTGAATTTCTGAGATCTTGACTATTATATGTCTCGGTGTGTTTTTCACTGAGTTGAGGTTACTTTGCATTCAGTATGCTTCAGTTACCTGAATGTCAGATTGTTACCTCATATTTTGGAAATTTTCTCCTATGACTTCTGCCCATATTTTTAAAATGTCATTTGCATTGACTCCTTTCTCATTGATGCCTTTTATTCTCACATTGTTCATCTTTGCATCATCTTGCAGGTGATGAATTTTTCTTTCCTGCATCCTAGTAGTTTTTAAGAGATCCTTTCTTACCTTTCACTAGCTGCACCAGCATCTTCAAGATCTGAAACCTTGTCTTCACTTTCACTTAAATGGTTTTGCAAGCTTGTGATTGAGAGTTTCACTTCCTCTATATCTCTTTGACTCTGCTTCATGCGATCTATTTCTTTCCTGTATTGCTCATTCAAGGAATCCATCATTTTTCTAATCTCCTCTATTTTTTTATCAATGTCTTCTTTAGAAGCAGTAATAAATTCTTTTATTGCAGTTTTTTTTTCAGATTCAGTTTCCTCCTATGTTTCTGTAGTTGCTTCTTTACTTCAGATGCTATGAGTTCTGAGAATTCCTTTTTTATTTTAGAAAGGAATTGCACTCTGTGTTCCTCTATAACTTTCTGCTGATGCTTATTTACTGTTGATGCTCTTAATTCATGCATTTGAGCCGAGCTAGTGTGCTCTGCATTTGTTCTGGGTGGGCGTTGGATTTCCTCCATATGTTTCTGCATTTGATTCTTTATTGCAGATGTTATTAATTGAGGGATTTCTTTTTCATTTCCAATCTGAGTTACTCTATACCTTTCTGCAGCTGTTTCTTTATTTCAGAAGCCGTTGATTCATTGCTTTTCAGCTGTGTGATTCCCAGTTTGTTCTGTGTTAGTATCCTCTGCCCTTGTTACAGGTGGGCTTATGTTCTGAGGTTGCAGTTTGTTCCTTCTCATCATTTTGTGTAGCGCTGTCTTCTGACCTTTGTTGTAAATCTTCGTTGTAGTTATAACCTTAGCACGTACTGAAGTTCAGGTGGAGATCTACAAACTTTGGATTTATGCAGCTGTGCCTGGCTTTGGTCTGCTTGCTGTGCTCAGCTCCTTCCTGCTGCTGCCCTTGAGGGTGTACCTGTTGTGCCCTTCTGGCAAGATTTTCTGTTCCTGGACTAGCTGGGTGGTTCTATCCTCTACACTCTCTGCAGGGATTGCAGCTGTAGGGTTACACCCCAAGTATGAATTCCAGGCCTGAGCTGAGCCCACGCTGTGCCTGGGCTGGGATCAGTAGTAGGTCCCGCCGGCGCAGAGTAGCCGGAAGCTCTCCCCTAGATTATTCGTTTATAAAATTGTTACTTGAAAATTTAGATGCCTTGATATCATGGTGTCATTTTGTCAGTCTATAGATGATGGTTTTACCAAACTTCATTTTCAGGCAAGGTAAATACAAACCTAACAAATTTATTGCAGTAAGTAAAAATACTTCTTTTGCAAAAATATTGTCTAATGTAGCTGGTTTACCATAAACCAAATGCGTAATCATTCTAGAAAATGATCTCAGTACCTCAATGTTGTTCTCTTCTCCTAGTAGATAGGGCATATAGTGGTGACAGGTCTGCCTTAGTAGTGAAATTTTACAGTACTAAGCTCATCTATAATTTCTATCTCTGCTATCATGGCCACTTTTGCCATACAACTATGTGTGAAAATAGTGCTAGCTGGTTTAAGAACCGACAGGTTTTAGTAGAAGAGGACTTAAATTCTATAGCACTCCCGTTTACTTAGTTATTATCATCTCATCTCATGAACTTATACTTTGGTGGTCATTTCTATGGGACACAAATATCTTGATGCAATACCATATTGGGGTATCTATATACTTGTTTGCCACCAATTAATAAAGGTTCTATTTTCTGACCACTCAGCAAAATCAATAACTACATCCCATATGGTTGTATGTAATAATGTCTGACTGTTTTATATTTAAGAGAAAATATTCAGTAAGGTTCACTACCTAGACTACTGACCACTGTGAGTAATTTTCTTCACCACTGTCCTTTAGGGACAGCCACAGAAGGGTGTATAGTGGTGTTTTTCATTTAAGATACCTAAAAAGTAGAAACATCTGTAAACCTGGCCTCTGACAACTGACAATAGTAAACTCTCTCTTTAAAACATAGGTGCACGGTAGGTAGAAAAGCAGAGTAACATTCTAAGAGTCCAGTACCCATAATAGTATTGGGTCTTCCGCTTAACTGGCAATGTCAGAAATTGTTGACCTGAGTTCCCTGTAGCTCAACACAACAGCATGGCTTTACTTCTTATATTTCATTTTTATACTTTTCTGTTGGGCGGTTAAGACCAAGGTAAAACAGGACCTATGCAACAAGAGTTGTAGCTTTTGGATCTGATAAGGTCAGTGAAATCCCCTCAGGATTTATCCTGAGATCCTGTACCTCAGATTGTAGAACCTTTGTTAGTGTCAGTCATGTGGATGAGTCACAGCCCTTGCTTGACCAATTTGCTCTCTGTGAAAGCCTGAGAGAAAGTTTTATCTCCATGTGACTCTCCTTAGGCACACTCTACATCATCAATCACTTTCCTCTTTGTTCGCATGATCTCCTTGATCAGAAAATTTGGGACACAACTGAGTTACATGATGTTACAGTACAAGTTCTCATATGTCCTGAGTCTTGATTAACCTTGGAAGTCTAGGGCCACAATGTTGGCTTTCCTTGAGGCCCTCCTTTTTCTCTAATTTTTGGTCTGCAAACTTAGGTTGTTAACCCTCCAGAAGAGAAGCTTATTGCTATTACTATATAACCTAGGCTGTTGAGCTTAACCTCACTATCTGTGTGAATATCAAGCATCTTAGGCATAATACAGAATAGGTGTTTTTCAGAGTCTCATAAAAATCTGAAGGTTTAACTGTTGAGTTTGCTGGGACACCCCACCCCACAATTTGTTGCCTCTGGAAAGTGCTTTATTCTTTTTGCTGGTCGGATAGCTAGCTTACTGAGAGCTAAGGAGGTGTCTGCCAAGGATGAATTCTCAAGTTTTGTTAGGGCTTGAGTACAGCTATTTGCTTTTACTGTAACTCCATAGTCCAGAAAAATCCCTTTTTAAAATTCTTAGGCAGTCAGTCAAGGACCATGGGTTTTGAATAATTAGCTTCCATTTCTGACTCCCTATATATGTGTTGTGCACCTTTGAATGATGGCACAACAGATAAGGGTGGGTTCCCCTCAGAAAGAGACCATTAGGATGCCCACCTGGATGCTTGCCTCAAGGTTGGCAATGTTGGAAACAGCTGAATTAGGAAGCATGTGTAGGTTGCCCATTTTGTCCTGTCAAGATGCATCTATGGAATCACAGGTTGGGACCCAACCATGCTCTATATTTTGGAGAAGAATGTCCAACTCCTCCAAGTGGAGCACAAACTCACTGCCCTGTTGTTTTCAGTGTCTGTTCCAAATATACACCAAATCATCCAGCACACATTGAGAAATTTAGCAGTCTAACTCTTAGGTTTTCCTTCTGTTTGAGCTGAGCAGGACTGACAGATGAACTCAACGGAGTGTCCCTGGGGAACTTACCAGAATATGGCAGATAGGCAGTCAGGAAAACTGCATACTCTTTCCTTCTCCTTCTCCTTCTCCTTCTCCTTCTCCTTCTCCTTCACCTTCACCTTCACCTTCTCCTTCCTCTTCTTCCTCTTCCTCTTCCTATCCTTATCCTTATTCTTATCCTTATCCTTATCCTTATCCTTATCCTTATCCTTATCCTTATCCTTATCCTTATTCTGTATGTATTTGGTACAGGGCCTCTCTATACAGCTTACACTCATAATGATCTTCGTGTTTCAGCCTCTCCATCACTGGGATTAGAGTCATATACCACCACTGGTACAGCATGTGGGGCCAGCAATCCAATCCAGTTCTTTGCACTAGCCAGTCAGGTGTTTAGACCATTGAGATATCTCCTTGGCCCTCTCTTTCCTTTTACAATGTAGGTTGTTTGAATGAAAAACCAGGAATCCTCCTCCAGGTCTCTGAGAGGGCTGAAAATAGTTCAGAAGTGCACCTTCACTTTAAGAACTAGAGAGGTTCTAGTTCTCTCTATGAGGACCATGACCAGTGACCAAAGAGGTCAGCACAGTTGATCACCATGAACATAGAACCAGAGGCTATGGCAGACAGATACAGGAAAACTTCATCCAGGATTTGGAGGCATATTAATTTATGGTTTTTTTGTTTGTTTTTTTCCCATAATTTTATTGATAAACAAATAGCAATGAGACAGTTTCAAATCAAATTGCTAGGACAGTTTCAATAGTTAACAAATTGCATACATTCTTCCTAGTGGTTAATTGCTGCACAAGATGCGGACATGATATCCTATTTACAAACACCATTAGAACAAATCACTCTTCATTAAGACAATGTAACATATCTATCCTAACCGCTTTGAATACACAGATACAAAATGGACATTCATTTGTATACCTTTTTTTTAAAGTTCTGTTATTTGAATATAATAAGTGTGTAAACGTAGCAAAATATTCTAAAAGAGTGCAGGAGCCCATAATAGTATTGGGTCTTCCGCTTAACTGGCAATGTCAGAAATTGTTGACCTGAGTCCCCTACAGCTCAACATAACAGCATGGCTTTACTTCTTATATTTTTTTTTTATACTTTTCTGCTGGATGGTTAAGACCAAGGTAAAGCAGGGTCTATGAAACAAGAATTGCAGCTTTGGGTCTGATAAGATCAGTGAAATCCCCTCAGAATTTATCCTGAGATCCTGTACCTCAGATTGTAGAACTTTTGTCAGTGTCAGCCAGGTGGATGAGTCACGGCCATTGCTTGGCCAATGTGCTCTCTGTGAAAGCCTGAGAGAAAGTTTTATCTCCATGTGACTCTCCTTGGGCATACTCTACATCATTAATCACTTTTCTCTCTGGCCCCATAATCTCCTTGATCAGAAAATTTGGGACACTACTGAGTTACATGACATTACAGTACAAGTTCTCATATGTCCTGAGTCTTATTTGACCTTGGAAGGCTAGGGCCAAAATGTTGGCTTTCCTTGCAGCCCTCCTTTTTCTCTAATTTTGGTCTGCAAATGCAGGTTGTTAACCATCCAGAAGACAAGCTTATTGTTATTACCACACAACTTAGGCTGTTAAGCCTAACCTCACTATCTGTCTGCATATCAAACATCTTAGGCATAATATGGAACAGGTATTTTTCATCAAATATTGATATGTTGAACTTTACGTCCCTAAAGAATATGATAAAAATATTTAAAAATTAGAATATATTTTAAAAATAGGCATAAAGAATTATATACTTCTTATGTTTACACATAAGTCCAAAAATCTTACCATATACAGTCTTGAAGCAGGACAGTCCCACAATATTCCTTTTCCTGTCTCTTGCTTTTATTCACCACCCCCTTCTTTTTGAACAACCATCTACCTGAGAGACATCATAGCAGCAACTGGCATGTCATGACAAGCAGCCCACATTCTGAAAACCAGAATGACAGGCACTCCAAGCATGAAACTACTATTACAGATTACCATCTGCAGTGCAGTAGCTTAGTTCATAGGTATCAGTATATATAGTTAGTCAGGGTGAGAATCTTTTCAAATAACTGCTAGATTAAAAAATCTGAAGACACTCAGGATCATTGCCTTATATTAATTTATGTTTATGGGTGCTGAGCTCTAGAAAAAAAAGTGAGGTCCTGAAGCCTGATGTAGAGAAGGTTTATGGAGTTTTAAAAGGGAAATACAGGGGTACAGTTCTTGGTTGTCTTTGATTGATTTTTTTCCATAGTTTTATTGAGAAACATAGCAATGAGACAGTTTCAAATCAAATTGGTAGGACAGTTTCAATAGTTAACACTTTGCATACATTCTTCCTAGTGGTTAATTTCTGTACAAGATGCAGACATGATATCCTATTTACAAACACTATTAGAACAAATCCCTCTATTCATTAAGAGAATGCAACTATATATCTATCCTAACCATTTTGAATGCACAGATAGAAAATGGACATTCATCTGCATCCCTTTTTTGTTTAATTCCATCATTTGAATATTATAGGCATTAACTCAGCAAAAATATTCCAAGAGTCCTGTAGTCCACAATAGTATGGTGTTATCCGATTGATTGATTCTTATAATATATGCCTATGATAGTGACTAGCTGTTCATCACAGTGACTAGTCATCTCTAATATACAGAAATAATAACTGTTACCTGGACAACTAACAGAAACTGAAGTACACTGCATGAAGAGGGTATTTTTTCCTACTCTTTAACCCCAGTTTATGTTTCTTTTTCTCAGTGTTATTGAGTCACTCCACATAGGATGTTCCCACCAAGAACTAAATTTATCCTGCTCTTCTTTAGGCAAAAGGGGAATATCCAACTCTTTCTTAGTTTTCAAAATCCAGGTGGAAGTTACCTCACTGATGAATGCAGTCCATTCATCATATATTGTTTGTGTTTCTACTTTCATTGAAATTCACTTTTGTCCACATTTACAGAGTGCCTACTAGTAGAAATATCAAACTATAAAGAGTATATACTGTAATTGGGGACGCAATCATGTTATTGTAAAGTTAGCTATAATAATGGGAGTGAAAAATTAATAACCATAGTACCAGCAAGACAAAAATATAATTCCAGAATAATCATTTCTAGGGAATTATTATTTTTTCAAGTTGCTAAACAATTTAAACAGAGTGGGTTTCATGAAGAATGAAACTTTTTTCTCAGTGTCCTCGGGTTTAGGAATTTAAGATCCATGTGGCAGGTGATTTAGTTGCTGGCAAGGGCTGTCTGGGTTGTAGATAGCTACCTTCCAACTTGGGCTCATGGAATGGACAGAACAAGAGAAATGCTATCTCTTCCTCTTATTAGGATTTTCACCTTGTAAGAGTAGGGTGCTCCACTTTAAGACCTTATAATTTTTATCATGTACTCAAACTCTATTGCCTATAGAGATGTATTGATCATTAAATTTTCAGCTTATAAATTGTGCTGTGGAGATGGAGGTGGCAATTCAGTCCATAATAGGAAGCAGATAATGTTTGAGCTGGACTTTGGTCTATATTTTTTTAAGAAAAAACACTGACATAGAATGAGGAAGGACAAAGGTCTGTGTCTTTTCTAAACATGAAAGAAATGTAAAGGGAATTTTTTTTTGTTGTTAATAAATGTGGACTCTTGAGTATGAGTGGCAACTAGTGCCAAAGAGAATCACATAATGTGTCTGACTAGGACAATTACAGCACTTCATGCATTTAGAATATTGATTCCTTTATAGTTATTCTTCTTATTACAGACCACCACATGGTATATGTAATATGGTGAGCACTTGTGAAATATTAGAATAACAAATGAAAAATATAATAAATTCAATTAACTGAGTACCTAATCACTTCCAAAACTTGGCATACATATAGGAAAGCCATTTCTCTTTTTGCCCCACAATTGAAAAAAATAAGTAAGAATCAGATAGAAATACTTAAATTTGTATTTGTTAGGTTTCTTTCCTAGCAGGAAGGTGGGCTCTTGGGTTTTTTTTTAATCACCTGGCTCTGCATTTTGCTGTTCTTCATCACTGAACATCTTATGGTATTTTTTTACCATAAAATTGGATTCTTGCCTGTAAATTTGCTCAGTGTCCTGTCTTTTTCCATGAGATCTTCTGTACTACTATCAACAGTTTAAAACCTTTTCAATGAGTAGAAGACCATGTCCCTCCCATCTTGCTGCTTTCTTGTCATGGAAATATGATTGTGATGCACCTGCCCTTCTCTAACAACTACTACTTTTTTCTAGAGGTAGCCATCAGCCTAGTGTCTGTAGAATGATCACTACTCTTCAACCAAATTATCTACAATGCAAGGACAAAAGGAAGCAAAAAAGTCATAAAAATATACTTGGAAATCTATTATACTCTCTTCTGATACCAAACAAGACAAAATACATCTATCCAATATTTTTGTGTAAATATCCACATTCATACTTTCAGTATAATTGTTGCTATTGCTTATGTTTTCTGTGAAGACATAACAAAAGGAGTGTCTACCTATTCCATTGTCTTTATTCTTTTAGTAAATGTCTTAGGAGGCTGATTAACCATAGATTCCAACAGAAAGGAGATAAACCTAATGAAGTTCCTCATTATTTTTATTTATTATTATTTTAATAATAAAAGACCTCACATAAAATAATATCTCCTTGATGTCTATATCTCCTACTAAAATAGAAGTAAATCTGCTTTTCTCTATTTCTTCAACATATTTTGGACCTATATTTAGCATAATTTTATTCTCTTATGTCACAATTTCTATGGTTTATGTGCCTCTCTAATGTATGTCTATTTTAACTTAGATATATTATCTTTTCACCTCTATATTCCCAATGTCTGATAAATGCTTTATCCACCCAAATACTTGACAATGGTTTGCTGAAAGGATAAATGAATGGTTAGTGATAGTCTGTAACTCGTGAAACTAAGGGCACCAGGGAGGCTATTCTATTCCCATAGTCCACACAGAGTGGCAGAGGGTATGGAGGACCTAGGTAAAGAGAAGATGCATTTGAGCACAAATATGATTTTCAATAATAATAAAATGATCCAGAACATATATTTCACTTAAATTTGTATGTTTTGCATATATTTAAATGTTAAATAGGACTTTTACTATTATTAGTGTACTTAGATTTAGGGTTAGGGTTAGATCTCTGTCAATTTCACTCTTCTACATTTGACTCTGTAGGCAAATATTGTAAGCTACTCTTGTAAATTTCTGTGTCCTACATTAAATTGTTTCTAAGAGGAGTGAAAGATTCTGAAGATAAGAAGGGTAAAACAAGGTCTACTATTCCATTAAAGAATTATAAACTGGAATAATATATAAATTTTCAATTATAGTTAGGATGGGCCAGGGAGATAGCTCAGTGGTCTAAGTACCTGTTTGACAAGCAGAAGGACTTGGGTTTGATCCCTGGTACCACATGCTATTCCAGCCACCAAAACCAGGCATGGTGGTGCGCTCCTATAAACTCAGAGCTGGGAAGGTTGAGACAGGATCACTAAAAGTCTGAGATGTGTAGCGAGACCCTTTAGCAAATAAATAAATAAATAAATAAATAAATAAATAAATGATTTAAAATTTGTTTTTTTTTTAAATTATAGTTAAGGAACAACTAACCTTAGAGGACCTGTGGTTATTACCATGTAATAGTAAAAAATGGCATAAAATATAAAAATAATAAATTAATGATTACCTAAATTTCACTGGGGAAATAACTTGGCTTTTCATTAAAGTATACAAATTCTTCTTGTTGGTAAACAAATGAATAAATTTGACCTCCAAAAAATTCCTCACTAAAGAAGATTAGAGTGTTTGGCAGGGAAATTTTGGGAGGCCTGAGCCCAGGGGGAGGAGGTGAAACTCTCCACTGTGCTCTGAGTCCTGCACTGGGCTGATACAAGCTGCACTGAGCTGATTGTCCTGCTGCGTGAAGAGCTGATCTGCCCCAAGCTGATAATGAGGGCCAAGCACCACAGGCTTCCAAACCACCCCACCCAGGCAGGACCGTTGAAAAGACTTCTCTTTTTTAAAAAAAGAGTTTTCAGAGAACGTCCTCATTTTAAAATTCCTCCATTTATTTAAAGCTCCAAAATGAGTCAGGACAGTGTCAAATGACATGTAAAAACTACGAGATCATTTTGCAGCTAAATGTACCAATTTAACTTTCACTCCCTGAGGTTATTGAAGGTTATTTGTCCTTTAGTTTTGTTTGAAAATGTATACATCACTCAGATTTTCAATTATTTGCTAAAAAAGAAAAAACCTTTTCTTTGCATTCTTTTTATATTACACCATCAACACTCACATAGGTACTGTTCTGCACATTGATTTTATAGAGGCTGCAGTTTTAGTCCTTGGGGTCTTCCGTGCGTTCTTTATCTGAGTCTTTTCTAATTAAGACCTTTATGTAAGGGACCTGGGAGATGGCTCAGTGGAATAAGCACTTCCCTGGCAAGCGCAAGGGCCTGAGTTCAATCCCTGGTTCCGCAAAAAAAAAAAAAAAAAAAAAAAAAAAAAAAGAACTTTATATGACCAGAATAATGAAAAGTTATGGGTGAGAGTAAAAGTACTAAAAGAAAATAAGAAAGTATTAATGTTGTGAGGTATAAAGTTTTGTTAATATGTTCCTTGATGTATCACTAAGGGGCTTTTTCCCTCTAAGAGTGGTAAGCAATGTTCAGACACTGAAGAATCTGTGCCAGTTTCAAGAGAGTGGGCATTGAGGGGAAGACTGAGTTTCAAGTCAGCAGCTGTCAGAATAAGAACCAGAGAGCTGTCAGAGCAACTCCTACTGAGACTTTTTACTGGCTGCAGTAATTGAAACCTTAAAGAACTCATCTCTTTTGATTTATCAAACATTTTCCCTGAATGTCTTCTGTGGACTTCAAAACTGATTTTTTTGCTGTAAAGATTGTGGCTCTTATCTACTCAAAAATATATTAGAAACATTACATGAGATCTACCTGCTTTAGAAGTTTTAAGAGTATAATACTGCACTGCATTACTATAATTAATTCAGCATTGTATAAAGGCACAAAGTTTACCAGATCTGCAGAACTTAGTTGCATAACTGACAATGTTCATGCATTAAAGTTCAGATCCACATTTTCTTTCCTGTAGTCACGGAAAATCACCATTTTACTATCTGTTCCTATGAGTTTGACTCTTTTTAAACTTACTTCATGAGTGTTAATATTGGTCTTTCTGTGTCTGGCTTAAGTTGATACAACTTCCTAATGTTTGGGGCAACTTTATCCATGTTTCCCAAATGGCAGGATTTCCTCCTTTTCAAAGACTGAATAATATCCATTGTATTTATATGCCACATTTTTAACGTATTCATTTATGATGCATGTTCTAGTTTTCTCCATATCTTGTTTATTGTGAATAGTGCTGTAATAAACACTGGACTACAAACTATCACTCCCTTTAACAGTTCTATATATATTTTTTAAAACAGGATTTCTCTATGAAGTTTAGGATACTCTTTAATTTCTTATATAATCCCCCTGGACTCCAGCACACAGTTAACTTCCTACCCCAGCCTGACAAGTGCTGGGATTACTGCAATGTGCCACCATGTCCAACTCTTAGAATGCATCTCTTTGTGATCCTGATTTCAATTCTCTTGTATACCCAAAAGAGATATTGCTGGATCATCTCATAATTTTTTTAGTATTCAAAAACATCATAGTGTTTTCCATAATGGCTACACAATTTTACATTCCCATCAAAAGTATACAAGGGTTCCAATTATTTGATATAATTGGCAATACTTATTAGCTCTTGTTTCTTTTCTACAATAGCCATTCTAACAAAGGTGACATGTCTCATTGTAGTTTTTAATTTACATTACTTTAACAGTAAATTGATAATCTTTTAATAGATCTGTTGCCTATATCTGCTTTAGAGAAATGGCTATTAAATCTCTTTTTTATTTTTAAATTTAATTTTGTAGGCAGTGTTCTGTTTGCTATTGATCTGGAGAAATTCCTTGTACCTTCTGCATAAAATGTCATCAGCCTTATTTTTGTACAAGAAAGTCTCTGAAAGCCAAAATATTCTTTATTTTTATTTGACTTATAAGCATTCATATAAACAATTAAATCCATTGTGAACATGACTATTATACCATTCTGAAATCCCTTAGTTAACATTTTTGGTTCCTCTCCCTGTATTCCCAAATCACCACACTGAGACTATTAAACCTACAACTAATTTGTGACTGAAGTTATTAAATAGTTTAATCAATAGGCCAGTTCTTTATGAAAAATAGTGTCTGTTCAATGTATGATGTTGGGAAAATTGCATAGCACCATGGGAAAGAATGAAATTAGGCACTAAACCAAACATCAAGTCAAACTGAACTGAAGACTTGAATGTAAGGCAGGAAACTATAAATTCCTAGAAAAAAAAAAACATTGGTCATGGCAATAATTTCTTGAATATGGAAACAAAAGTGTAAACAATAGAGCAACTGGAATTAAGTGTGCTGTGGACAGCTCCAGTGCTTTGTAGGAAGGAATGAAATCATGCTATTATTTTCTTCTTGCTTGTTTGTCTCACTTTATAAGTTTTTTAAAGTAACTTTGCCTTTGAGATAAATTTCTGCCTCCTCCTTTTTTCTCCATCAAAATAATATATAAAATATTATGATTTTTTATATCATATATTAAAATGTATCTCATTTTCAAACATTTTGTGATGTGATTAGCTTAATAAATGAGGTATCTTAATTTTTGTTTCCTGAAATTCACAAAAAATATAATCCTATATCTTAATTTTTGTTTCTTCTATTTGAATGATTATAGGTATAGCTAAATCATACTTTTAAACATCTTACCTATGAGTACAGAAATAAAATAATTTCCTTGTTTTAAAAAAGAGCCTGCAGCAAATTTTGGGTATGGTGTTGGCTTGAAGCCTGTTACAAATCTGCAGTTAGATATTCATGGAGTTGTGAGCTCTATTTCCTAGAAAAAAAACAGAAAATAAGTTGTGGGTAACCTCAGTTCTTTCACTTTTGCATTATAAAGACTCAAGAGAGTGGGCAACCCACAGTTCTTCTTTAATGATGCTCAGACATAACATCTAAAGTCAGTCAAAGATACAAAACAAAATCTTAGCTGTTCTTCTTATATCTGCAACTATGGTTTCTTCCTGCCTTTTTGCCTGAAAACTTTACATACATTTATTTGTTTTTTGAAGTCATCTTGTGCAAACAAGAGTCATAGTCCCTCCACCCCAAATTGCCAAGTCATCCCGCATCTATAATGTGAGCAGCCTTAGCTGAATATGGCTCCTGTCGATAAAGTTGATTGTCTATGATTGGCGGGATGATTTTGAGAATTATTTTTTTTTATCCTACAGAATTTATGTTCCTGACAGCCCTTTCTGAATTCAATTACAGAGTTCCCTGTGATCTCTCTCTCTCTCTCTCTCTCTCTCTCTCTCTCTCTCTCTCTCTCTCAAATAAATTTCATCTTTGCAAGTTCTAGAGCTTTAGGAACATTGGAACAATCTACCAAGGAAAACGTGAGTACCGAATGCAGTTCTCTTCATTGCAATTTGTCGCTGTTACTATTTGGAAAATTGTCTCATTTGAACTGTCTATAATGTGTTTACATTGTCAGTAAAAATGTCATTTTATTTTTAAGAAGTAGAGAATTGTAATTCTCCTTTTTTATATGTTTCAGTTGAAACATTAACCTAGAACTTACGTTTACATAGCTATCAACATTTAGCAATGACCTGTTTGTTACACATAGAACAACTAGTTAACTTGGAACAAAATAAACTTGATAAAATTTGAGTCTCCATGGGATGATTTAATGTAATAGTCACATTGGTAAATGCTATCCAGAGAAACAATAGAGAAAAAAGAGAGTAAAATTCAAACTCTGTAGTGAGAATGGAGGAAAAAGTAAACCATGGAAATAGTGCTCAAATAATCATAATGGAAACTGACCCTTGGAAGTGTTTTTTAATATTGTCGCACACAGGTTGGATTCCTCTAAAGAGTGAGGGTTTTTTGACAATGTAGGATTTTTTAAAAATAATTATTGAAATATTAATATTTAGAAATTGATAAAAGTAGAAAACATACTAAATTTGAATTTGTAATGTTTTTGTATAAAGTAAATACAAAGAATAACAGACACATTTCTAAATATGAAGCAAATTTGTATAATTTTTTTGTATAGTTCTTTAATTACAGACCATTTCTAAGTACTTATTAAAGTAAGTTCATTATGCACAGCACTTCCCAAAGGCTTTTGAATATTTGAATGCATTAAAATTACATTTTTTTTGATCTACATGAAATTCTAAATTCCTAATTGAAACTTGTGTATCATGAATCCAAACACATTTTTTCTGTAGAAGAATAAATGTTACAACAATTTATGTGAGAAGGTATAAAGTTTTCTAAATGATTAATAGTCATTATTCTAAGTAGCAGCTATATGTAGTTAAATTTACAAAAATATAGTTATCCCTTCTAGCATTAAACACTTAAAGGCTTACAGATATATAAATATAGATTTAATACAAGTAAATGCCTTAAGATATGTGAGAAATATAATAGAAGCATTTTGATTTTACATTTGTTTTAAAATGTATTAAACAATTTCAATGGATGCAATGTATATATGATTCAGTATGATATTTTAAATTACATAAAAGTTTTTAAACTTGCAGATTATGGAGAGCAGTGGGCCAAAGGTTTTGGAGACAGCAGAAGAAATCCACCAGAGGCGTCATGAAGTGTTGGATCGATACCACAGGTTCAAGGAACGGGTTGCTGAGCGGGGTCAGAAGCTTGACGAGTCCTATCGCTACCAAGTTTTCAGGCAAGATGCAGATGACCTGGAGAAGTGGATCCTGGAGAAGATCAAGATTGTAGAGGATAAGAGCTATAAAGATATACCTACCATAGAGGTCAGTGCCAGACACTTCCCTAACCCAGACCCAAAGCTCTAACAAAAGAAACAGGTTTGTCTGTGAGAATAAAATATTATTCTACTAAAAAAAGATAATTCCCAAACAAAACAAAGTAGGTAAATAGAGTATGGTCATCAAGATATAATTAAGAGAAAATAGGAATTTGTATTCTCTTATAAAGCTGAAAAACTAAACGAAAACTCAAACAAAAATAGAGATGATAGTTGAAACATTGAAGTGTTTCTATAAAAATTATATTAAAATATTTTCTTGTAAAGAAGATTAACTATAAAAGAATGAAAGATTAGGCTTTTAGGGAAACTAATTCTTTTCCTAAATGACAAACCCTCAAATTTTCAAACCAGCATTTTATTTCCAAGGAAAACTCCAGATAGTATTTTATATTATCTTGAAAAATTTTGAAATTAACAAATGCATGAAAGAAGAGTTAGTGAATGTTTAGGGCCTCTATAACATTTTGTGTGATTTCAATATTTTATGACATTAATAACAGACTACTGGTAAAGAATCATCAAAGTTTCTAAAACAAACACTCTACAGTGTCTTAGAACCAAGGATTTGTTAGACTTAAGCACTGTTTTGTAAGACACAAGCTCACAAGAAGAATCTGGGAGGGAATGTATATAAAAATTCATCTGATTATTGCTTAGTATTAGAATTTTAATAATATACATTACATGCAAACATTGGAACACATATATTTGAAAGACAGAAGAAATTCTGACATATGGTTTATTTTATCTGAGTGAGAAAAACATTAAGGCATGGAATATATAATTGCAAATTAATTCATATCTGTTTGTACCAGGGTGGGATACATGGGCTATAGATTGTTACAGTCAAGTGTGAGAAGTTACTAGTTTTTCTTGAAGGAACAGGAATGAACCAAAGGCAAACTTTTGGAACAGAGACAGTAATATTCATTATGCAGAAACCCTGTTTTGTTAAATGGAAGGAAGATGAAAACACAGGAAAAAAATAATAATAGAAAGAGAGGTCAGGCATGAATTCAAACCACGGAAAAGTGATTCAGGTGTGCTTTTACTTAAGTTTAATTCTGTGCATTGGCTTACATAAGTTAGATGCCAAACTTGCCATACTGAACACAAACTTAAACAAAAGAATACAATCTACAGTGAGTTTTCTAGGAGGTGCAGAGTTAATTCTGCCATAGACTGTTGTTTCCTTGGTTAGGAAATCATATTGACCCATAGATACACAACTGGCATCTAATTTATATCTGCTTTTATTATAGTAGTGAACTTCAGGGATAGAAGGTGATAGATTAGCCAGACGAACAACTAATGCTGCTTGCAGGTAACAAGTAGAAAAAAAAGTCCGTATGATGGAATAGAGATATTAGGCTTCATTAGGCTTGAATTCTGTTTCTATATACAGGACAGATATTCAACGGGCCCAGAAAATAAACCAGTAAAGGAAAGATAATTCATCAAATTCAAAATAAGAGATAATTCCAGGGACTAGGTGAAATTATTGTTATTCACAAATTCAATTGATAATGACAAATAACCACCTTGAAATCCTCACCTTCATTAGGGGTATTCTGACTGTAGATTTGCACAGGTTTCAGGCAGAAACTATTATGCTGTAGCTTTTGTGTTTTAGAATATGAAAGTACACTGAGGAATAGAATCTAGCTAGAATAAAAATTTAAGTCTGCTTGCGTCAAGGGTGAAATCTTTGTCTATACATTTTTTAAATCTAGTTTGTGACATCAGAAGTTCTGCTTTCTAGGAACAGGAATGAACCAACAGCAACTTTGTGATCTATAGTTGATGGTCTTCATTATGCAGAAATTCTGTCTGGCTAAACTGAAGCAAGTTGTAAGAGTGTAACGGGAAATCCAAGAAAGGAAAGACATGGATTTCAAAATGTGCTTTTACTAAGATTTGCTTTGCTACTATTATAATTGTTCACCAAAGATGCATACATTACACTCATAACATAAGCAATGGGATCTTCCATAGAGTGTCATATCTGAGAGACACAAAATGAATTATGCCACAGGCTGTGGCTCCTTCCTTTGGAAGTCCTGTTAGTACAAACAAAATTTTTTTTTAAATTTCTTCTGGGTGTCCTCTAATGCCATGGGAAAATATTTCAAATTACATGGTGGTAATCTAGCCAGAAGATCACCTAACCTGTTTGCAAAAACAAGAGAAAAAAATTCATGCAAAGATACAGACATATTAAACATGATTAGGCATTAACTTTGTTTTGTATATAGGATGGCTCTTCAAGCAGACAAGGAAAAACACCAGATCAAGGACAGGTGAGTGATGAATTTCAAAATGACACAATGATTCCAGCTAATGAGTGTAATTATTATTCTTTCAATAGATTTAGCTGTTTGTACTATAGACAAACAGTGCTTGCCATTGTTCATTAAGTGGCATACTGGTTTTAGTTTTCTACAGGTTTCTGAAAGAATTTATGATGGAATTACTTTCATTTCACTAGAGTGTAAAACTACACTGACGATTAAAATATAACAATGAATGCTAGTTCATCTCTGCATACATCAAGTTAGAAATTTCTGTATATAGATTAGTTGACTCCAGTGTAAAATCATTAATTCCAGTGGTTAGGAAAGGGCTGAATCATAGTCAACTGAATGATGTGGTGTCAATAGTCTTCATTATGCAGAAACTCTGTTGTGTTAAACTCAAGGAACATAAAAAAAACAATAGAATTACATGACGTTACAGTACAAGTGCTCATATGTCCTGAGTCTTAATTGAACTTTGAAGGCTAGGGCCAAAATGTTGGCTTTCCTTGCGGCCCTCCTTTTTCTCTAATTTTGGTCTGTAAACTTAGGTTGTTAACACTCCAGAAGACAAGCTTATTGTTATAACCATACAAACTAGGCTGTCAAGCATAACCTCACTATCTGTCTGAATATCAAACATCTTAGGCATAACATGGAACAGGTATTTTTCATCAAGTATGGATATGTTGAATTTTAAGTCCCTACAGAATATGATGGAATAACATTTGAAAAATTAAAATATATTTAAAAATAGGCATAAACAATTGCATAATTCATACATTTACACATAAGTCCAGAAATCTGACCATATACAACCTTGTAGCAGGACAGTCCCACAACATTCCTTTTCCTGTCTCCTGCCTCATTCACCACCCCCTTCTTTTTGAACAGTCATCTACCTGAGAGACAGCATACCAGCAACTGGCATGTCATGACAAGCAGTCCATATACAGAGGACCAGAATGACAGGCACTTCAAGCATGAACCTACTATTACAAATTGCCATCTTCAGTGCAGTTGCTTAGTTCACAGGTGTCAGTGTATATAGTTAGTCAGTGAGAGAATCATTCCAATTAACTGCTAGATTCAAAAATCTCCTGCAGATTCTCAGGATCACTGCCTTACCCATCTTCTACTTATACTTGTATGACTTGCCACTGTCATGTTTCCTAGCTCTTCTCCTTTCCCTCTCTTAACTATTTAGTCCTCAAGTTTTGCTTTCCTTTTAGTTGTATTATACCTTTCTATTTGCATTTCTTCTTTTGAGTTCTTATACTAGGGTAACTATATGATATTTACACATGTGTGTCTGGTTTATTTCACTCATGATATCTTCAAGTGGCATCCACTTTAATCTAAAGGCTTTGAGTTTATCATTCTTTATGGCTGAGTAATACTCCATTGTATAAAAATGCCACATCTTTTTCATCCATTCCTCAGGTGATGGGCATCTTGGTTGTTTCCAAGATTTGGCTATCACAAATTGTGCTGCTATAAACATAAGTACACTTATATCACCATGATATGATGTTTTCAGATCCTCTGGGAAAATTCCCAGTACAGGAATAGCTTGCATCTTGTACAGCAAATAACCACTAGGAAGAGAGTATGCAATGTGTTAATTATTGAAACTGTCCTTCCAATTTGATTTGAAAAATAAATAAATAAATATAAAACCTTTAAAAGAGTAAAAAAGAAGAACACAATGGAAAGACCAACAACACATAGCTAAGCACTCAGCAGTGAATTCTAACAAGAGATAGAGGATTCAAATGATGGCTTTATGGAATTTTGATTTCAAGTACTATAGATTCATATGTACCAGTTGCAAAATGTTCCATATAGATCATCAACAGTGAGATCCTCTCTACATTGTACTTTCTTAGAGACATTGAATTAACTCTACCATAACCAGTTTCTTACTTGTTTAGAAATCATCCTGAGACATTGATGTATCTCTGGTATCTATTTGATGTCTCCTAATGGCACAGTGGTTTACTTCAGTGATAGATAGTGGTAGTCTAACCTTTAGATCAAGTAGTTCTGCTTCCAAGCAAAAAGAGAAAAAATAAAGTTCATGGAATGATACTAATAAATTATCCTTCATTAGGCATTAACTCTCTTTTGGTTCATAGGAAGGACCATTGACCAGTCCAGAAAGGACACCAGATCAAGGAAAGGTGAGTGCTCAGTTTCAAAACCAGACTGAAAATTCCAACATATAGATGGAATTATTATGTTTTTGAAAAAAAATGTGCATCATATGCCTTTCTTAAAATCTGCAGATTAGCAAGTGCTATTTTGGCTTTAGTTTTATACAGACTTCATGGAAAATTATTATGGTATAAAGTTTGTGACACTAGAGTTGGAAAATATACACAGTAAAAGAATTGAACAGTAACCACTTTTTGATTTTGATGAGATAAGGGTAGAAATTGTATATGGTGTGTGAAACTAGTTTGAAAGTCCTTTAGTTGGTCTTCTAGAAAAGACTGAAATAAAGACAAACACATGGTTGGGATTCAGTAATATTATGTATGAAGAAATTGTAATTAATTTGCTAAATGGAAAGAGCATAAGAACACAAGGGTAAAACTAAAAGCATATTGGGAAGTCTGGTTGTATTCAATCGAGAGACACAGGATTCAAGATTCCATTACATGAATATTTTTTGAATATTATACTTACTGACATCAAACAAAAACCCTGCAGAGATGACATAAGCCAAGGGATTATCTGTGGAAGATATTTGTCAGAGATGAAGAGGGACTTAGGCCAAAGGCTTCATGTTCCCTACTTTTGAAAACATAGTGACAAATAGATACATTTGGTTTTACCATGAAGTCTAAACATGAAATATCCTGCTTGCAAGGAACATTAGAAAAAGTGAATCCAAATAAAATTCACATAAGCATTATGTGTGCTTATTCTAAAGTAATTCACAGATAAAAAGTGATAGCTCAGCCTGAAGAAGATCGAGCTCTCCTTGTAAGTAAAACTTGGAAAATAATGTCCATGTGATGCTATAGAGATAATAGTCATTATTAGGCATTAACTCTGTCTCTGAACACAGGACGGAACTTCCACCGGACCAGAAAGTGCACCAGAAGAAGCACAGGTGAGTCCAGAGTTTCTAAATCAGGCAGATAATTAAAGGGGATTGGTCAGATTCTTATGCTCCAAAAAAATACAGTTGTTTATGAAACATCTTCAACTTGCAATCAAGACCTTAATAAGGAGCATTATGCCTTGAGACATCCACAAGGTTCCAGAAAAAACCACTGTGTGTTCGATTTCATGTCTGTAGAAGGTGAAACTGCAATGAGGAATATCATTAGGCCATGATAAAAGTTCAGCCATGCTTGTGTCCAGGATGAACGTTTTGTTTATATGTTTTATTTTCATTCTCTACTTGGAGGAACAAGTCGTACTGCTTACTAGGAACACCAATGAAAAATGGCAATGCTATGGTCTGCTTTCAAATGTCTTAATTAGGAAAAAACTCTGTTTTGCAAAACTGAAGCACATTATGAGAGAACAAGGGAAAATTAAAAAAGTAGAAGTGTGAGCAGTGATGAATTACAATATTAAATATGGCTTTCATGATGTTATTTTGCTTAAATGTGCTTACCAGGTTTAAAGTTAGTCACTCCATAAGCATCCCTTACATTCATGATGAACTCACTAGGATCCTCCATACAGTGTAATATCCGGGAGCTACAGAATAAATTATGCCTAGAGTCTGTGGGTTCTTTGTTTGCAGCCATACTGGAACATATCTGTATCATTTGTTTCCTTGGGACATCTCCTTAAGACATAGGAGATTATTTCAGACCAGATGGAGGTTTTCTAGTCTGAATTTCAACTCTTCTGCTTGCAAGGAACTTAGAAAAATAGAATCCAGATAACGATTCAGACAGCTTAAGGCTCATTACACGTTATGTTTATTGTTCTTAGGATAGATCTTTCCTTGGGCCACAGACCATAGCAGATTAAGCACAGCTGAGTCATAAATTTCAAAATGAGACAGACTATTCCAGCGTAGGAGTGTAATTATTATACTTTCCACTGGTTCAATAACTTGCACCCTAGACAAGCATTGGACACCAGTGTCTAAGAAGAGGTATTCTGTCTTTAGTTGCCTAAAGGCTTCTGAAAGAATTTATGCTGGGTACGCCTGTATTCACTAGAGTTTGAAGGTAAACAGGGGATCACACTACAATCTTGGACGCTAGGTTTCTTTTGCATATATCCATGTAGAAATACTGTTCCAAAGTAGTTCAGCTCCACTTGATATATCTCTAGTTCCATCACTTAGGAAAGGCCGTATGATAGTCAACTGAATGGTGCAATGTCAAAAGTCTTCATTATGCAGAGACTCCCTTGTGTTAAACTCAAGGAACATAGGAAGACGAGGGAAAAAGAGCCAATACAGAACTCAGCAATCATCAGTGAGTTTTAATAAAAGATAGGGGATTCAATTAGTAATTTTACCAATGTTTATTTTAAACATCTAGAGTTTCCTACATAACCAGAAGAAATAAATGATTAAAAAACCATCAACAATGGGATCTTCTGTACGTTGTGATTTCTAGCAGATATTGAATGAATTCTGGCATAGGCTGCTGCTTCCTTCTCTACAAATCGTCCTAAGCACTGATACAGCTTTGCTAGCTGTGTGATGACTCCATACGCCATGGTGGCTCACTAAACGGGGACATTGCGTTAGTGTAGACTGAAGATCATGGAGTTACGCTTCAAAGGCAAAACCAAAAAGCAAACTCTGTCCCACTGGGTGTAAACTGTTTTTCTGTACACAGGAACGACCATCCAACAGTCCAGAAAGCACAGCAGATAAGGACAGTTGAATGCTCAATTTGTAAATCAGACTGATAATGCCAGCAGATGTGGAGTTATAAAGATTTAGAAAATAAATTTGTGTACACGCTATAGCTTCCTTAAAATCTACACAATAGAAAGAGGAATTCTGGCTTAGATTTGCTAAAGGCTTCAGACAGCATTGACTATGTTGTAAGCGTTCTCCCTGTAGAGGGGGAAAACATACACCTTGATAGAAAACAACCAAAAACACGGTCTAATCCTCCTTAGGGCAGGGTAGAACTCCCTGTAGAGGGGGATAACATACGCTTTGATAAAAAACAACCAAAAACTGTGTCTAATTCTCCTTAGGGCAGGGTAGAAAACAGCCCACAATGAGAGACCTGAGCTTGGAAAACTTTGTTTGGTCTTGCTAGAAAGGAGAAAACGAAAGACAAACGCATGATAATGAACCACAGATATTAAGTATATAGAAACACTAGTGTTTTAAAAGGAAAGGAACATATGAACACAAGGGTAAAACAAAAAAAAAAGACAGGAAGTATGAATGAATTCTATCAAGAGGTGAGACACAAATTTTCTTTTTAATAAATATCTCTTCAGACTGCTGTACTTACTTGCATAAGATAGAAAACTTGCAGAGATGACATAAACCAAGGAATCCTCTGTCCAGGTATTTTCTCAGAGATGCAGGGGTATGTATTCCATTCAATGTGGGTTCTGTGACTTTGCAAGCATAGTGACACACAGATATAGCTTTGCTTTCTTCTAGATGCCTGCTCAGGTCGTGGTAGATTTATTCCGGAGTCCTTGATGAAAGGCGAGCCCACAGATCACAGATTTTGCTTGCAAGTGAAATGCAGAAACCAAAGTCCATGTAATGTTACAGATCCATAACAGTGCATTAAGCACTTGCTCTGCTTTTGCACACAGGATGGACCTCCAAGTGGCACAGAACATACACCAGATGAGGGACAGGTGAGTCCTGAGGTTCCACAACCAGACAGATACTCCACCTTAAGAGTGCTGTCACAAGTTTAACAGGTATTTGGGTGCTTTCCGCATTTACCAACCTTGAAATCCAGAGCTAAGTGAGTGGTATTTTGGCTTCACTTTTCCAGAGACAATAGGCAGAGGGAATTAGGTTTGTATCCCTGGAGTGGCCAGTGCACTAAACAGGGAACATTTCTTTGAACATTCATGGAGGTGTACTTTTGCGTGAATAGGACATGTTTCTTAGAGTTTTAGAGTCCATTCTGAGCTTCTACTGGTGCAG
>NW_004525117.1:0-6856 GCF_000260255.1 Octodon degus
AGGATAGGATATTGCACAAAGTTCTAGTGTGTTGTGGACATGCATAATGACCATGACAGTTACTGGTAGCTAGGTATTATTTGTGGAACTGAGCTACAGCTATTTCTTTGAAATCCACCCTGTAGACTCTGGTGGAGGTTGCATTTTGTTCTTTCTCATCATTTTGTGTAGCACTGTCTTCTGACTTTTGTTGTAGATCTTCGTTGTAGTTATAACCTTAGCACATACTGAAGTTCAGGTGCAGATATACAAAGTTTGCATTTACCTAGCTGTGCCTGGCTTGGGTCTGGCTTACTGTGCTCAGCTCCTTCCCGCTGCTGCCCTTGAGGGTGAACCTGTTGTGCCCCTCTAGCAAGATTTCCTGCTCCTGGACTAGCTGGCTAGTTCTATCCTCTACACTCTCTGCAGGGATTACAGCTGCAGGGTTACACCTCAGGCATGTATGCCAGGCCTGAGCTGAGCCTGGAGGGGACAATGTGGAGTAGGTTTGAGAGGCAGCTCTTCCACACACTCACTTGGTCTGGGCTAGGACTGGGTTGGGGGTTCCCAGAACGTGGCAGAAATTCCTACTCGGCAGGCAGCGTGGGGAAGGTGCTGCAGAGTGGTGGGGGGCGTCCCAAGGAGGTGGAAGAGGGTCTCACCCATGCTGTACCTGGGCTGGGACCAGTAGTAGGTCCCGCCAGCACAGGGTAGCAGGAAGCTCTCCCACACACTCACCGGAGCTGGGCTAGGACTGGGTCTCTGAAATGAAATTTAAAAATGATAATCAAGCAATTCAAAAGAAGGCAAGAAAGGAGAAACAAAAGCAAAAGTGATATATGGGGAACCAGTAACTAAATGCTAAGGAATTCCACAATAACAATAGCTTTTATGACCTTTCTGGAATTTTATTCTTTGTTCCTACCATTATATGCTATTTCTCTATACCTGTACAGAAAAACTAATTATCTGCATTTATTTTGTAATAAATTATTAATTGTTTTTTAGTACACATAAAGTTTCAGCTGTTTTACTTGTTTCTACATAATAATAGTATCACCTACATTGAATAATAATTTGGCCTCCCCTGCTCTCTTACTTACACCTGATTTTATTTTTATTTGTTTATTTATTGTATTTTAGGGAAGGCTCTCCAGGGTGTTCAGGGTCTCACTACTAGATCGGCCTTGTAGTGATCCATCTGTTTATAGCCTGCCAAAAGCTACGATTACGGGCACGCGCCACCATGCCCAGTCTGAATCTTCATCTCAGTGCACCCCAGGGACACAGCCGGGGATTGAACCTCCTAATCTGCTGAGCTCCTTGGCTGGCCCTCCTGATTTTATTTTGAAGCATTACTGATTTTTTAAGGCCTGTGCACAAGATAAACAATATATCATAGCAATCATCATTATTCTACTCGTGATTTGAGCAGACACAGATATGTTTGCCCATTAAAGTTAATCAGATTTTTAGTTAATCGAATTAATATCACTTCCAATGTGATTATCATTCTCGGTTATGCAGGCTTCCTTGACAGAGCACAGATTTCGGAAAGCCTAACATGCATTCATACAGCACTATCCGGGAGATATTTTTAAATAGCAGTATGTGCTTATGTGTATGTAATTTCCACTTGAGTTTCAAGACTAAAGAAGAAACTAACCCTAGGAATTTCATCACACAGTTGAAGAAACATATCCATGATCAGGACTGGCCCTTTCTCTAATTCATTTTCCTGGGTTTTTCTTTCCCTCTGAATCACCACATATGATAATAGTCTAACTTTTGCGGTTAATTCTATCATTTTCCCTACATATTTCTATCATGATTGCATGCACCTAAAAACACTATTTACTCAGACTTCTATTTAAATCTTACAAGTACTAACTCAGGCTTATCTTCCCCAAAATAACAGCAGAGGGGAATTTATTCCACTGCTAGGCATGTTTACACTGGTCTTTAATAAACTAAAGGGAAACAAAACACACGTGCCCCAATAAAATAAACAGGTGTCCTGAAGAGAGGTTTAGAATCATTTCTCATTTCTTTATTATTATTTAATTCCCCATTCCCAATCTGTAAAGTGCTTATGGGAAATCCTTTCATCTATATTAGTACTAAGAAATTATTAACCAAATATAGTGTTTTATCCAAAATTACTTAACAGGAAAGTGCTCTCAAAGGCCAAACACACAATGCTAAGTTAAAATGTTTCCAGGGGCCAGAAATGAATTCTCCACCCAAAAAATTTATTTGAAGTTCTTTATTTTTTGAACTGATGGGACCACCCTCTACTTGTATGAAAATACAGGCCTTGAAGCAATTTCAAAGCAGAGTTAATCTTAGTGAAGTCAACATGTGTGCCACAAGATAAGACATCTTGTATCATATTTCACTGTGACTTGTCAGCTTTTAGCAAAGGGCTCAGCACAATGCAAACACATAATAAAAAACTGATCATTGATTAGTATGTGCTCCTGGACTCAACCTGTCTATTGTATTTTATTTTATTATCTCCAGGAAAAATTGATTTTGAAAAAAAGGATCCCCATGTAACATGTAGTCACTGGGTTCAATTTAAATTATCTTCCAACACAATTTGAAGTACTTGATGATTACCACCTGGTCCACAGAAACACTGAGAAGATTGCTTTAGTATGGCTCTGGGAGAGACTGGTGACTGACTTATTGAACAGGGAAAACTGAACCCTGGCTGTGGGTGGCACCAACCTATAGATGTGTAGCCTGTATGGGATAAAAAGAAAAAGAAGAAAGCCTTGCTTCTGCTTCTTCAGAGGAGCTCTAATCTTCACCAACACATTCAGACATCCATATCCAGGTTTCCCACATAGACCCTTTAGCTTCCCAGTAGACTCCATACAGGACTCCATAGTAAGCTCAAGCCTTTGATCTTTGACTGAATCCTTGGGCTTTCCAGCACCTAGCAAAGACTTTTGCATTATTGCACTGCTGACCCTGTGAGCAGCCATTGTAAGCCTATCTTGTAAATCCTATCTTCATGGAATCTGTTTTGCTAGTGAACCAAGAGATGTAAGGATCCATTTATCCAGGACAAATTCATTTAGGTGGGTTTATCTTTTGAGCAAGATAGTTGTACATCAAATATCCTGAGAAACCAATGAAGTAGTGCAGGATCCCAGCAAACATGAACACCAGGAATGGCTCAAGTGACTCCTAATGATGTAGCAGGTTAGTCCCCTAGCTAGTGGCCTCTTGACACATTTTCTGAATCTCTGTGTTGGAGCCCTCACATGTCCCACCATGATATGGGCAGTAGAGTAGTCACATAGTTGTTACTACTTTGGATTCACAAGTCTTCTCTTAATAAATGCTGTTTATTCCCTGGTGAGTATTCTGTCAGCTAACCACCCTTAAATTTTTGACATATTTTGACAAGCAATTTTCCAGTACCATTTATTTTATTCAGAAGCCAGTGTTTTCTGTGGATGCATAAGGCAATCTTTTCACATGTGCATTTTATACAGGCATAGTCTTGTGTTAGAGGGGCATTGTATGTCACCAAAAAAAAAAAAAAAAAAAAAAAACATGTTCAGTATTAACCTCTAGCACCTGACATTATTTGGCAATACAATGGTGCTCAATTCAGGAATGCTTTTGTTTGTAAACAATTTGGTTTTCAAACAGAAGTGTTTGACTCAACTTTTTGTTTGTGAACTCTGCATTGTGTGACAAACACGATTGCAGCCATCTTTTCCAGAATCATGGAATAAGCTAAGGTACGACTGGGGTCTTGCCTTACAGGGAAATAGGTTTTGCTGCTATCACAAAACACCTACAACTGGATAATTTATACATAATAGTAGTTTATTTCTCACAGTCATAGCATGGGAAGTCCAAGGTCCAGCTGCCACCAGGCCTAGAGAAGTCATGCATCTATTTCCAAAGTGGCAACCTATTACTGGAGTCTCAAGAAAGGAAAAGCACTGTGTCCTCACATGAGCAAACAGAAAAGGACAAAACAGGTTTTCTAACCTTTTTTACTTTCTCTGAAGCCTTTTGCATAAGGGTGTTTATCCATTCATTGTAAAGCCCTTAGGAACTACTCATTTTCCAAGGATCTCCCCTCTCAGTACCACCATAATGGCAACCAAGTCTCAACATGAATTTTGGAGGAGATTTTCAAGTTGTACACCTCTTGGGTCTTTGTAGATGGAATTGAACTGAGAAGATCTCATATTGGATCATTACAAACACTAAGCCAATGGGTGGTGACCTTATCAGAGAGCTATTGGGGCAAAGACAGATCTCATGATGGTAAGGTCAGAATTTGAGGCCATGTGTCTATGCCCCCAGCAACATGTAGAATTGCTGAAAGCCACCTGAATATGGACAGGGCAAGCAATGCTGTTCCTGGAGCATTCAGGGGCACTGGCCCTGCTGGGACCTTGAACTTGGACTTCTAAACTCCTAAATGTGAAACAATGTCCTTCCATTGTTTTAAGCCATTCAATTTGTTTCTCCAGGTGATAACTACCTTTAGAAAATGATTATAGGTCTAACTCCAACTTTTATTCCACTCATTGTTTTATTTATATTGCTTTCTGCAATAATATAACACTTCTTTCATTAGAAGAGATCACATTTTAAGTGAAAACTGCTCAAAGTTGTAATTCTTCAAGGCCATCATCTAGCCCTGGCTCTCTCTCCTTCCATGTCATTCTCAGTATCAACTTATAAAAGTCTATGATAAGGCATGGTGGTGCAACCCTGTAATCCCAGCACTCTGGGAGGCTGAGGCAGGAGGATCATTGCAAATTTGAGACAAGCCTGGACTATAAGCTGAGCTCAAGGCTAGCCTGAACAGCATAGCAAGACCATGTCTCAAAAAGACAAAAAAAAGAAACCTATGGAAAACTTTGTTTTAGATTTTTGTCAGAACTTAACAGAATCAGAAGACTAACACAGGAAGTATGTAAGGTAGATATATTAAATATAGTATATATTTAAGATAGATTGTTTTCTAGCTAAGAAATAAGATGGATACATTTCCATATTTAGTAATGTTCTATAATTTTCTCTATTAAGGTTTTATACATATTGGTGGACTTCTTCCTAGCACTATAGAAATATTATTTAAATTTATGAATAAGATTTCAATGTAATGGTTATTAGTAGCCTACAAAATGATCATCGATGTTTGCGTTTTGATCTCATTCTGAGAAAATATTGTAAATTCCTTTTATGACAGCAAAATAACTTTGAAATTTTCATAGACAAATTTTCATATACTGTTGTCACTACATGTCTAATTTTGGCACTTCGTATCATTTTTTTCCTTTTCCTTTTTTATAAAAGCACTATAAACATTGGTAGAAGCAAGGATAACAGACATCTTTGTATTATTTCTGGTTTTCATGGATGAATTCTAAATTGAAACCACTAATTATAAAAGTTTTGCAGAATTTTTTTAATGAATACTCATTATCTGTATTAGGAAGTTTCCTTCTATTAAGGGCTTGCTCATAGTAAGACTCCAATAGCATGAAGATCTTTATCAGATAACTTTTCCATATTCAGTTCTTCCATGATGTTTTCAGCATCATTTATTACAATGAGAAATGTGGTGGTATATATTAACACACATTTATGTTAACAAATAAGTAAACAAATGTGTAGTGTTTAATCATCCTGGAATTCTTAGAATTATGAAGCATTCTCTAAGTTTTGTTAATAAGTACACTTAATGGACAAGATAACCTCTTGGGGACAACTTAAACCCAGCACAAATCTAATTTCTCTCTCTTCCAGTAGAAGAACTTATTAAAAAAAAAAAAGCAGAAGAAGACACAACAATATTTGACTACATGAAATCAGGAATATTCTCTGACACATTTCATGTGCCTATAACAAAACAGTCAATACAATAAAACTATGTTGTTGCATTTCTAATTTTTTACTATTTTTAATTCTATTTTTAAAAGGTAAAAATATATATATATATATAATTATGTTGTTGCTGTGTGAAATTTAAGGGAAAACACCAAAACTTTTACCTGAAAAATCACTGAAGTAGGATTCATGGTTCACTTTTACCTGCTCTTCAAATGACTCAAAAACACTGCTCGTCAAATTGGTCAAGCAATGACTGTGACTCATCCACATGGCTGACACTGACAAAGGATCTACAAACTGCGGTACAGGGTTTCAGGATAAATCCTGAGGGGATTTGACTGACCTTGTTATATACAAAAGTTGCATTTCTTGTTATATAGGTCTTGCTTTATCTTTAACCATCCAGCAGGAAAGTATAAAAACAAGGTATAAAAAGTAAAGCCATATTGATAACCCACTACTATTATGGACTACTGGACTATATTGGATTATTTTGCTGAATTCACATACCTTCAATATTTAAATGACAATGGAATACCCATCTCTGATAAAACTAAACAAAAAAGGGGGATACAAATAAAGGACAATTTTGTATCTGCATATACAAAATAGTTAAGATAGATATACAGCTACTTGCTCTAAATTCAATCAAAAGAAAGATTTGTACTAATAGTGTTTGGACAGGATATCATGCCTGCATCTTGTACTATGAATAACCAGTATGAAGATGACAATATGCAATGTACTAATTATTTTTATTCTTTTTTATTATTAATGCTATTGAGGGGAAGGGAAATATCTCAGTAGAATAAGTGCTTGCCTGGCAAGCACATGGGCCTGAGTTCAATCCCCAGTTCTGTAAAAAAAGAAAGAATTCTTATAATTTTATTGAGAAACAAATAGCAATGAGACAGTTTCAAAACAGGTTAATAGGATAGTTTCAAAAATTGCTATTTGCATATTGTTATCTTCATATTGGTTATTCATAGTACAAGATGCA
>NW_004525117.1:7516-18938 GCF_000260255.1 Octodon degus
GGATTTAAAGTTTAACATATCAATACTTGACAGAAAATACCTGTTCCATGTTATGTCTAAATGTTTGGTAGTCAGACAGATAGTGAAGTTAAGCTCAACTGCCTATGTCATAGGGTAATAATATCATTAAGCTTGTCTTCTGAAGGGTTAACAACTTAAGTTTGCAGAACAAAAATTAGAGAAAGAAAGACTGCAAGGACAGGCAACATTTTGGCCTTAGCCATTCAAGGACAATGAGGACTCAGGACATAAGAGAACCTGTACTATAATGTATTAATTATTGAAACTGTTCTACTAATCGGTTTTGAAACTGTCTCACTGCTATTTGTTAATCAATAAAACTAATAAAAAAGAAAATGATTACATTTGCTTCAAAAATGAATCATTTCTCCATGTGAAATATTATTTATGATCAATTAATTTTAAGCTTTCATAATTATAATAAGGTGATCATTTTTTACTCTATGAAAGAAAAATAACCCAAATACACCAGCATCTTTCAAGCACCTTCCCTCTGTGCTGATTGGTGTAGCTGAGAGGCAAAGAGGTAGAAAGGGTTCTTACTTCTTGACAGGTGTGTGATATTAAGAATAAAAGGGGTTTTAATAGGGGTTTTCTCCATGATAAAACTATAACTTACTGGGCTTTGGTTCTGAGAGATGCAGAAACTCAAATTCAGCTGTGTTCAGGGAATACCACACTAGCACCTAGGTGCTCAAGAGAAGCTAAAATCAATAAGGAAGGTGGATGAAGAGTGTAAGCATTGGAAGGGAAAAAAGTAGACACCACAGATGTGTACCAGAAGACATGACCAGACAAATGAAATCTAATGACTCTTATCCTAATGCCCCAGGTACACATTGTATATCGTGCACATGTGATTTTGCATGAATTTCAAAAAGGTCAGTTTCCTAGTGTGGTGAGTAGATTCATTTCAAAACTGTCTTTCCCAGAACATTGCCTACAAAATCTTCTCTGCACCTGAGTACTCTATAATGACTGGTACTTACATTTAATCTTAGTCAAAAGGCCAAGAAGTGATTAATGACTGTTATTTAGCTGGTTCACCAGTTATTTTTCCAATGGAAAGATCAAAGAATAAACAGGCCATTACACTTTTAATGAGATTTTCCACATGTAAGTTTGCTGTGGGTGGCTTGACTCACATTGTACCAATTTTAAAAAACCTGGATACGAAAAAATTAGCTCTAAATGTGAGTTGAGCAACAAGAGTTAGGGTAGCAGAGAGAAGGATGGAGGAGAGAGAAAACTCTAAGATTTTGCAAAGGCAACTTGGAGTCCTACCACTATCCAGGTCAAGTAGAGTTGAAAGGGCCATTGACTCAGCTTGGGAACTATGAAGAGGAAAAGTCAGACACAGAAGATGAAGAGTCATATTTGACAATGGACATTGGATTAGTCCCTTAGATGTGTAATAAATCATCTCAAATGTAGTGGCTTCAAATAATGCATACTTATCATCTCACAGCTTTCAGAGATCTAGTTGGGTAGAGCTGAGTCCCTGCCTGCTCTGGGATCTTATTGCAATACAGGTCTCAGCTGAGGTTGAGGACCATTCCAAAGCTTAACTGATGAAAGAACCACTTGGAATCTCCCCTGGGCAGCTAGAAGAATTCATTTCTATGTGACTGAAGCTACAATTTTCTCATGGGTTGCTCCTTATAACAGATCTCTCTATGGACACTGTCACAACATGTCACCCTCCGTATTCAAAGCCACCTAGGAGGTCAAATCTCGTACTCTAATGGCTTCAGTGAAGTCTTACGAAATGTAAGGCATTCATGACCTGACACACAAAGTAATTTAAGCATATTCAAGATATCCCATAATCTCTGTTGTGCAGTATAAACTAATAAAGAGAGTGATATTCTGTCATCTCTGCCACATACTGTTGACTAGAAGTAATCCAAATTTCCACCCATGATCGAAGGGAGAGTGTTAAACAAAGACATGCACACAAGGAAGTAAAAAATCTCTGGAAAGTATCTTATGGAACCCCTACCATGACTATTTTATGATGAAATGTTACATGATCATCAAATTGAATGTAAACTGAAAAAGAATAAACTTGAAATAGAATTTATATTTAAAGTCTTTTGTCCCTTCTTACATAAATTATTCCTAGAAATAACACAAAATAGGTTACCATAAAGCATGGCAAAAAAAATAAAAATAAAATATGGTAAAACTGAAATCTGTGCTCTATTCTTCTTCCATTGCCTTGGGAAGGAGGCACCTGCATGGGGAGTGTAAGCCTTCTCTCTACCCTTCCTCCATTGTCCCTGGGACAGCAGTGCCAACAAGTCAGTGCGCATCTGCACTAAGTGCTGGACTGTGGAATGCAAACCGGCACTCTGTTTTTGCTCCATTCTCCCCAGGATGTTGCTGCCAGCACATAAAGCATAAGTCCGCACTCTTTGCTCCCTCCATTGCAAGAGATGGCAGGGCCAGTGGGCCGAGTCTAGAGGAGTCCACATTCTTGAGTTTCCTCTGTTGTCGCAGAATGGCACTCATGGGCAGTGTACAGTAGGTCCGCACTCTGTGCTGCCTCAGTTGCCCTAGGTTGGCTTGTCGGTGTGAGGAATGCAGTGGCACTGACAAGAGGAACATGGCAGTGCTGAAGAGAGTAGTATTGCTGAGCCAACAAAAGAAGTGGGAGTGAGGCCAGCTAGAGGAGACATCCTGAGCAACAAACGCCTGTTAGGAAAGCCTAGACATCAGGCTATCTAACATAGGAATATAAAAGCATCATCAAAGAACACAAAATAAAATAAAAACTAGAAAATAGAAAATGACAAGATCAAAAAGCAAAATGCAGTCCCAATAGCCTAGCCCACCTAGGATAAATGCAGGACACAAAGAGATAGAGGATATCAGAAGCCAACAAATGGAAATCTCTGTCAGGATAGAAGCAGAAAACAAAACAAAATGGAAGAGACATTGAAAAATAATCTCTAAGGTTCAAAAAGAAATAACTATCAAAAATAAAATAGAGATCCAGCCCAGCCCAGATCCGGCGACTGCGTGGGAGAGCTTCTGGCTTCCCTGCACCCACAGGACACCTCCAGACCAAAACTCAGGCACCCGCATGAGTGAGACCCTCTACAACGCCATCGGGACCCCTGCAACACTCCAGAGCTCCTGCCCCCAAGCCCATCGAGAGAGTGAGAACTTCTGTGACCCTCTCAGGACCCCAGAATCAGCCCAGGACCAGACCAGGCTAGTGTGTGGGAGAGCTTCTGCATTCCACTGTCCTCCCTGGGCAAGGAGCACAACAAAGGAGCACCACAAATTCACTGTTGTGCCAGAGGGGCACAACAGGTTCACTTTCAAGGGCTGCAGCAGGAAGTAGCTGAACACAACAGCTAGGCCGAGGCCAGGCATAACAGGATAAACTCAAACTTATTAGATCTGCACTTGAATTTCAGTGGGTGCTAAGGTAATACCTGCACCAAAACTCTACACCAAAGGTCAGAGGTCAGTGCTATATGAATGACAAAGACAAGGAGCAAAACGCAATCTCAGGCCTTGAGCCCACCCACAAAAAGTGAGGTGGACACTAGCTCAGCTGAATTGAATGAATTAACAGCGTTGGAAGTAAAGAAACAACAGCAGAAAGTTATAGAGGAACTCACTGCAGAATTAATTCCTGAAACAAAAAAAAAAAACAAATCTCAGAATTCATATCTACTGAAGCAAAGAATCAAATACAGAAACATATGGGGGAAAAGCAATGCTGACCCAGAAAAAGTGCAGAGGACCTTAGCTCAGCTGCAATTTATGAATTAACAGCTTTGCAAGTAAAGAAACAACAGCAGAAAGGTAGAGAGGAACTCTGAACAAAACTAATTTCTGAAATAAAAAAGATATCTCTGAATTCATACCATCTGCAGTAAAGAATCAAATATGGAAACATATGGAAGAAAAACAATCTGAAAAAAACTCTGCAGTAAAAGAATAAATAACTGCTTCTATAGAAGACATTGATAAAAAAAAATAGAGGAGATTAGAAAAATGGATTCCTTGAATGAGCACTACAGGAAGGAAATAGATCACATGAAGCAGAGTCAAAGAGATATAGAGGAGCTTAAAATCTCAATCACAGCCTGCAAAACCATTTGAGTGAAAGGGAAGACAGAGCTTCAGATCTTGAAGACACTGGTGCAGCTAGTGAAAAGGTAAGAAAAGATCTCTTGAAAACAACTAAGATGCAGGGGAAAAAAATTCATCACCACAAGACGACGCAAAGATGAATATGTGATAGTACTAGGCATCAATGACAAAGGTGTAGTCAATATAAATGATATAAAAAGAATATAGGCAGAAGTAATAGCAGAAAACTAAACAAATATGAGGAAACAATCTGACATTCAGGTAACCAAAGCATACAGAACACTAAATAACTTCAAGCAAATTAAAAACACACTGAGACGTATAATGCTCAAAATACCAGAAATCAAGCACAAGAATAATATGCTGAAAGCTGCTAGAGAAAAGAAGCAGATCACATTCAAAGGAAAACCCATCAGAATTACGACCCACTTCTCTCACGAATCCTGAAGGAAAGAAGAGCATAGAGCAGAGTACTTCAAGTCCTCTATGAAAAGTAACTCCAGCCCAGACTACTATACCCTGGAAAATTCTCTTTCAAGTTTGATAGAGAAGTGAAATACTTCATGATAAAGAACAAATAAAGAATTTCATGATGACAAAGCCAACCCTACACAAACTATTGAAAGATGTTCTAGAGAGGGACCAAAATGATCACAAATCCATGAACAAGAAAGGAAGGAACCCAGTACATAGGGCAAACAATTAAACACAGGACAAAAATTAGAAAACAACAGCAGGTAAATAACATGTTAATCATAAATCAACACATCTCAATTATAATCATCAATGTAAATGGACTCAATTCACCAATTAAGAAAAATAAACTGGCAAGTGGATTAGGAAACAAAATTCAACAATATGCTCTATACAAGAAACACATTTAACTCATAAAGACATTCATGGGCTGAAAGTCAAAGGATGGAAAACAATACTACATGCACCAACACCTCAGAAAAAAAGCAGGTATAGCAATCCTGTTTTCAGACAGTCTCAACTTCAAACCAAGAATGATCAAGCGAAGTAAAGAAGGCCACTATATACTGGTTAGGGGAAAATTTCAAGAGGAAGAGGCAACAATCAAAAATATCTATACACCAAACACAGGAGTACCCAACTGTATAAGATAAAACTTGATTGACATGAAAAATCTAATATCTAAGACCACGATTTTAACAGGAGACCTTAGCACCCCCTTATTTCAAAAAGACAGGTCAACCAGACAAAAAATTAGCAAAAAAGTAGCAGAACTGAACCAGAGCTTGGAACAAATGTAATTGGTGGACATATACAGAGTGTTACAACCAATGACAGCTGAATACAAATTTTTTTAAGCTACACAGGGGTCATTTTCTAAAATAGACCATATACTAGTCCATAGCTCATGCTTAAGTATGTGCAAGAAGACAGAAAATATCTCAAGTTTATTATTTGACCACAGTGCAATGAAACTGGAAATAAATGACAAAAGAAACCAGAAAAACCCCCTAAATACATGGAAACTAAACAAAATCCTACTCAGCAATCAGTGGGTCACAGATGAAATTAAACAAGAAATTCAACAATATCTACAATTCAATAAAAATTCAATCACAAATAATCAGAATTTAAGGGATGCAATGAAAGCAGCTCTCAGGGGGAAATTCATAGCTGTGAACTCACAGATTAGAAAAACAGAATGGAAATAAATAAACACCATAATGCTGCACCTCCAATATCTATAAAAGGAAGAGTAAACTGAACCCAGAGTCCAAAGATGGAAGGAAATCATAAAGACTAGAGCACAAATTAATTCAATTGAGATGAAGAAACCAGTTCAAAGAATTAACGAATCAAAAACCTGGTCTTTGAAAGACTAAATAAAATCAATAAACACCTAGCTAAACTCATCAAAAAGACGAAAGAAAAAATTCAAATACAAGCAATAAGGAATGAAAAGGGTGTAATCACCACACACCCAGGGGAAATTCAGAAGATTATCAATAGCTATTTTAAGAATCTTTACACTCAGAGAATACAAGACACAGATGAAATAGACAGATTCGTATAAAGGTACAAATTACTAAAACTGAAGCAAGAAGACATAACAACTCTCAATAACCCAAAAACAGCCAATGAAATTTGAAATGTAATAAAAAAAAAGCCTGCCGACAAAGAAAAGGCCACCTCCTGACGAATTCACAACTGAAATCTACAAGGAATTTATAGAAGATATAATCCCTACATTCCTCAAACTCTTCAATGAAATTGAAAAGAAAGCAATCCTCCCAAAATCATTCTGGATGTAAGTATTATGGGGGGGGGGGGTTGATTCCAAAACCAGGGAAAGACATAACTAAAAAAGAGAACTACAGGCCAATCTCCCTCATGAACATAAATGCAAAAATCCTCAGTAAAATCCTAGCAAATTGAATACAGCAAATCATCAAGAAGATCATACACCATGACCAGGTAGGATTCATCTCAGGGATGCAAGGATGGTTCAATATTGGAAAATCTATAAATGTAATACACTATATTAATAGAGTTAAATGTGAAAACCACATGATCATCTCAATTGATGCAGAAAAGACTTTTGACAAAGTCCAACACTCATTCATGTTCAAAGTGCTACAGAAAATTGTAATAAAAGGCCTTTACTTCAATTTATGACAACCTAATGGCTAATATAATTCTAAATGGGGAAAAACTAAAATCTTTCATTTTCAGATCTGGTACAAGACAAGGATGTCCTCTATCACCCGTACTATTCAATATAGTTTTGGAATCATTTCCTTGATCCATTAGACAACAAGGAGAAATGAAATGAATAAGAATAGGTAAAGAAGAAGTTAAATTTTCATTATTTGCAATGACATGATACTTTACTTGGAAGACCTAGAAAAACTCCACCAAGAAGCTACTAGAATTGATACACAAATTCAGTAGCATAGCAGGATACAAAGTCAATTCCCAAAAGTCAACAGAGTTCCTCTACATAAATAACAAACACACGGAGAGGGAAATAAGAGGAAAAAATAACTTTTACAATAGCGCCGAGGAAAATGAAATACCTTGGAAACCACTTAACCAAAGAAGCCAAACATCTTTTCAAGGAAAATTACAGTACTCTGAAAAGAGAGATTGTAGAGGATTTCAGAAAATGTAAATTTATTTCCTGCTCCCAGATAGGAAGTACCAACATCATGAAGATGGTCATACTCCCAAAATTGCTGTACAGATTTAGTGATCCCTATCACACTACCACCAACATACCTCTCAGACCTAAAGAAATCATTCCTAAAATCTATTTGGAGCCAAAAAAGACCTAGAATAGCAAAGACAATCCTGGCAAACAAAGACAAGGCAAGGGGCATTACAACTACTGACTTGAAAGTACATTACAAAGATACTGTGATAAAATCAACAAGGTATTTGGCAACAAAATAGACCTGAGGTCAATGGAATAGATTAGAAAATGCAGAGGCCCCTACAAACACACTCAGCTTCGTGATCTTTGACAAAGGGCCAATCATACTTACTGGAAGAAAGATAGCCTCTTTAACAAATGGTGCTAGAAAAACTGGCTCTCTACATGCCAAAAACAAAAACTTGAACAAGGTCTATCACCATGCACTAAGCTAACATCAAAATGGATTAAAGTTCTAAACATTCAAATAGAAAAACTAAATCTCCTGGAAGGGAAAGTAGGAGGAACTCTTGAAGACATAGGGGTGGGCAGAGTTCATGAACAAAAATCAAATCACAGGGGTAACACTTGAAAGAATTAACAACTGGGACCAACACTTATTAAGAAGTTTTTGCAAGTCAAAAGAAATTACCAACAAAGTGAAAAGACAACCCACAAATTTTGAAGAAAATCTTAACTGATAAGCACTCAGAAAAAGGTTTGTTCTCTAGATTTGTAAAGAAGTAAAATACATTAGGGCCCCTAAATTTAAAGACCCAATCCAGAAATAGGCATCCAAAATGAACACACACTTCTCAGAGCAAAAAATTAAACAAGTGAATAAACATATGAAAACATGCTCCACATCACTAGACATCCACAAAATGAAAATTAAAACAACATTGAGGTGTCATCTCACTCCACAAAGAATGGCTATCATAAACAAATCAACAAACAACAAATGTGGGAGAGGCTGTGGGGAAGAGGGAACCCTTCTCCACTGCTGGTGGGAATGTAGATTGATACAACAATTATGGAAATCAGTGTGGAGACTCCTTAAGGAATTAGGACTGGAAATCCCATTCAATCCAGCTATCCCTCCACTGGGAACTTTTCTAGAGGAACTGAAAATGTCATATCAAAGTGATATATGTGTATCTATATTTATAGCAGCACAATTCATGATAGCCAAATCTTGAAAACAACCAAGATGTCCTTCACATGAGGAATGGTTGAAAAGATGTGGTATTTTTACACAATGGAGTATTACTCAGATATAAAGAATTATAAACTCAAAGCCTTCATGTTTAAGTGGATGCCACTTGAAGATATAAGGGAAATAAGCCAAACCCACATGTGTAAATATCATATAATCTCCTTAGTATAAGAACTCAAAAGAGGAATTACAAATAGAAAGGTATAGCACAATTAAAAGGAAAATGAGAGCTTGATGATTGAACAGTGAGGAGAGGGCAAGGAGAAAAGCTGTGAAACATGACAGGGGCAATGCCATACATTTATATGCACAAGATGGGTAAGACAATGATCCTAAAGAACATCAGCAGATTTTTGAAACTAGTGGTTAACTGGTAGGATTCTCACCCTAACTAACTATATATGCTGATACCTGTGAACCAAGCAACTGCACTGAAGGTAGAAAAGTGAAAAAGAAGGGTCACGCTTGGAATGCCTGTCATTCCGGTCTTCTAAATATGTACTTCTTCTCATGACATACCAATTATTACCATACTGTCTCTCAAGTAAAAGGTTTTTTTATCTTTTTTTAAATAATGGGTAAAAAATGGAAAAAAAAAAAAGACACACGGAAAAAATGTCACAGGATTGTCCTGCTACAATGCTGTATTTGGTTAGATTTCTAAATTTCTGTGTAAAAATATGTAAGTGTTCATTCCTGATTTTTTAAATTATTATTTTTTCTTTATATTCTGTAGGGACTTAAAGTTTAGAATATCAATACTTGATGGAAAATACCTGTTCCATGTTATGCCTAATGTGTTTGATATTTAGACAGCTAGAGTAAACCAAACTGCATATGTTGCAGAGTAATAATAAACATCTCTTCTGGAGGGTTAACAACCTAAGTTTTCAAATCAAAAATTGAAGAAAAGAAAGGTCTGTAAGGTCTCCCAACATTTTGGCCCTAGCCTTTCAAGGTCAGTGAAGACTCAGGACATAGGAAAACCTGTACTATAACATTATGTAACTCAGTTGTGCCTCAAATTTTCTGATCAAGATTTTGAAGCCACAGAGGAATGCAATCGATAATGTAGAGTGTGCCTAGGGAGAGTCACATGGAGAGAAAACATTCTCTCAGGCTTTCACAGAGAGCAAATTGGTCAAGCAATGACCGTAACTCATCCATAAGGCTGACACTGACAAAGGATCTACAAACTGCAGTACAGGGTTACAGGATAAATCCTGATGGTACTTGACTGACCTTATCAGACACAAAAGTTACATTTCTTATTATATAGGTCTTGCTTTATCTTAGTCTTAACCATCCAGCAGAAAAGTATAAAAATGAGGTATATAAAGTAAAGCCATATTAATATACTGAGCTGTGAAAGGCTCAGGTCAAGAACTTCTGTGGATAACCCACTTCTATTTTGGATGGCTGGACTGTGTTGGGTTGTTTTGCTCAATTCATGGACCTATAGTATTTAGATGCAAATGGAATACCCATCTCTGACAGGACTAAACAACAAAAGGTAATACAAAGAGAGGACCATTTTGTATTTGTATATACAGCAAAGTTAGGATAGATATACAGCTACTTTCACTTAATTCAATGAGAAGAAAGATTTGTACTAATAGTGTTTGGACAAGATATCCTGTCTGCTTCTTGTACCACTAAGAAGATAACAATGTACAATGTATTAATTATTGAAACTGTCTTATTAATCAGCTTTGAAAAAAAGATTAAAAATAAAATAATAATCACTCAATGTCATAAAATTGCTAGTGGAAGATACATCTTATATCTTTCATATTTCAATATTTGTCTACAATCTTTAATTTGCTATATAATTATTACTGATTTTCAATAAAGTTAATAATGAGTTAAAAATAAAGTAATATTTCATTTTAAAATTGCATTTAAATTAACTACAGAAGTACTGAGTTTTCACTTCATATCGATATTTGAGCAACTGCTAATAAGTTAATGAGAAGATGCAACTTTGAAAACAAAAAAAGAACTTTAAATAGGCACAACCAAAATAAATCCATAGCAAGACATATAATAATAAAGATTCAAGAAACTGACCACAAAAGCAAAGTTTCTAAAGCAACTAGAGAAAAGAAACATATTGCCTATAAAGGAAAGCCCATTGGAGTCACAGCAGACTTCTCAACAAACCCTCAAGGACAGTGTTAAGTGAAGTATTTGAGACCTTAAAGGAAAACAATCTTCAACCCAGCATGATGTCTCCCACAAACTATCTTTCAAACTTGATGGAGCAGTAAGATACTTCCATGGCAGCCTCCATATCAACCATGTACAGTAATAGTGGTAAACAACTACTAATTAGTGGTAGTTTTATGGATTTTTCAACAATTCTGAAAAAAGATCAGGGTCCATCCTAGTGCATCCAACTTCACATCCCCAAAATGAGCCCCTCACTTGCATCTGCACATCTCTCCATCCCAAACCTTCTCCCTAATTCCATAGCACCATTCAGGATTACCTTCACATCTCTCTTTTCAAAATGCCAATGATCATAATGCTGCTTCAGCCCAACACTCTTTTCAGAATGCAATCACTTCTCTCAAACTTTGTGATCATCACCCATGATTCCTCACCTGGAGGACTGTGGGCCCTTTCTCTACCCTTATCATTGTGATGGTTAATCTCAGTCATCAGCTTGACTGGCTAGAGACAGTTCCAGAAATTAGCGAGGTGCACGTCATGGCACATCTTCAAGGGTGTTTCAGAGATGATTGGCATGTGTGTCAGCCTGTGGAGAAAAAAGACCCATCCTGTGTGTGGACGGAATGATACAATAGGCTGAGAGCCCAGATGGCAGCTTCTTCTTCTTCTTCTTCTTCTTCTTCTTCTTCTTCTTCTTCTTCTTCTTCTTCTTCTTCTTCTTCTTCTTCTTC
>NW_004525117.1:19363-21326 GCF_000260255.1 Octodon degus
TTTAAAAAAAGAAAAATTCACAATAAATTTAAAAGGTTAAGGAAAAAAATTAAGCATCAACTGCTCCCCTCTGTAGAGCAGCAGAAATCAGCAGTACAGTTATTCAAGCCACACATAAATATCTCAGTTCTCCCTCTTCCCATGCTTGTCCTCCTCCCAGATTTCCTTCTCTTTCAGCAGATTCTTTCCCTTCCAAAGTATTTATTGCACCTTTCAGACTCATTTAATCTTTCAGGTTCTTGATATCACCTTGTAGTAGCTAAATTGTTATTTCCTGGTTCCTTGTTATTTTTTAATGATCTTTCCTTTCACAAACACTAGGTGTTGTACTTTCTTCAAGGTCTGAAAGTCTAGCTTCAGGCTTTTTTATTATAATTTTCTTTTATTTTGAAGAATAAAAACAAGATCAGGAAAAATAAAAGTAAAAACAGAAACATGGTAATGTATAACAATACATATGTTTAGTTTATTTCAAACAAGAATAGCCGATTAATGGTGATTGATATCTTATCTATTTTTATCATTAAATCTGCTGCTCAGATTAATAGAAGAAATAAAAACTGAAAGATATAACACAGTTAAATGGAAAGAAAGAGAACTTAAGGATTAAACAGTGAAGAGAAAGAAGGAAAAAAAGTTAGGAAATAAGGTAGGGCAAAACCATACATTTATATATGCAAGATGGATAAAGAAGTGGTCCTAAGAATTTCCATCAGGTTTTTTTTTAAAATAGCAGTTAGTAGGTATAATTCTCTTCCTAACTAACTCTGCCTTCAGTTTCATTCAAGCTGTTTTTCCAGCTTTCAATGAAATTCTTAATTTCCTCAATATCTGTTGAATCTGTTTCATGCATTCCAATTCTTTCCTCTATTGTTTGTTCAATGCTTCCAACATTTTTCTATTCTTGTCTAATTTTTATCTGTCTTCTTTAGATGTGCTAAGCAATTCTTTCATGATTGCTGTTATTTATTTCTTTACCTGAGAGATTATTTTTGTTCTCATTTCCTCTATGGCCTGATTCCATTTCTTCTTTACTTCAGTAGTTGTCATTTCCAAAATGTCAGGTGTGTAGCTTTCAACCTCTTCTATGTCCTTGTCTCCTGGACTTCTGAATAGTCTGGAGGCCTGAGATTGAATTTTTCTCCTCTGTTTTGACATTATTGAAGCTCCTAGTGTTCACCTGAACTCAGTAGTGATGGGAGGGGGCAGTGTGGGTCCACAAGGTCCCTGAAACAGTGCAGGAGGTGGGGTAGGTTCACCAAAGCTCCTGCTTTATAAGGTTCAGCATGGCTTCTGCTATAGTAAAGAGGAGAAAAGCCACAGCTCATGAAGGCTCTGAGGATGATCTGGGTGGGCAGAGCCTTAGCAAAGCTCCAAAGATGGTGGTGGGGGTGAGCCAGAAATCATCAGGTCTCAATAGCTGTCCAGTGTCTTCCTGTCTCCTGTGAAAGGCCACCACAGATGACCAAAGCTTCTGTGCCAGTTGTGTGTGGGGGTCTTTATTTTCAAAGAAATAAAAAAAATACTAGTAGAATAACTACTTTATTTTTTTTCTGTTTACTTCCTTCTTTTCTCCTTTCCTCCATTCCAGTTTCTTTTATTTTGAAGTTTCTTTCCATTTCCCAATATCTATTTTACATTTTGGATCTCACTTGCTCTTTCAGTTTCTTATGTTAGGAAGAGAACATGATGTTTACACCTGTGAGTCTGATTTATTTCACCTAAAAGTTGGGTCTCAAGTTGCATCCATTTACCTATAAGTCTCAGGTTTATCCTTCTTTCTAGCTCATTAGTACTCCCGTGTTTAAAAGCAACAAATCTTTTTTAATCTGTTCCTTACTTGATGGGTATTTAGGTTGTTTCCAAGATTTAGCTATGACAAAATGAATTGGTGCAAATATTGGTGCACATATATTGCTGTGGTATGACTTTTTTTTTATTTCTTTTTGGAAGATGCCAACAA
>NW_004525117.1:22181-23188 GCF_000260255.1 Octodon degus
CCTTCCCCAACACTCCACCATACCTCCCCAACCCACCCGCCCAGTAGGAATTTCTACCCACCTCCGGGAAACCCAGACCCACTCCTAGCCTAGGTCCGGTGAGTGTGTGGAGAACTTCCTGATACCCTGTGCCAGGGGGACCAGTCCAATCCCAGGCGCAGCGTGGGCCGGACCCTCTCCCAACCCCTCGGGCCGCCCCCACCTCTCCGACCACTTCCCCACACCTCCCGCCAAGTAGAAATTTCTGCCGACTTCCAGGAACCCCCAGACCCAGTCCTAGCCCAGGTCCAGTGAGTGTGTGGAGAGCTTCCTGCTTAACTGCGCCAGCAGGACCAGTCCCAGCCCAGGCGCAGCGTGGGCCGGACCCTTCACAAAACCCTCGGGGTGCCCCCCACCACTCTGCCATACGTCCCCACCCCTCCCGCCGAGTAGGAATTTCTGCCAACTTCTGGGAACCCCCAGACCCATTGCTAGCCCAGGTCCAGTGAGTGTGTGGAGAGTTTCCTGCAACCCTGCACCGGTGGGACCAGTCCCAGCCCAGGCGCAGGGTGGGCCGGACCCTCTCCACCCTCTAGGGCCGCCCCCCACCACTCCGCCCTACCTCCCCACCCTCCTGCCGAGTAGGAATTTCTGCCAAATTCCGGGAACCCCCAGACCCACTCCTAGCCCAGGTCCAGTGAGTGTGTGGAGAGATTCCTGCTAACCTGCGCCAGTGGGACCAGTCCCAGCCCAGGAGCAGAGTAGGCAGGACCCTCTCCCGCCCCCTCGGGCCGCCCCCCACCACTCCAGCTTACCTGGCCACACCTCCCTCCAAGTAGGAATTTCTGCCCAGTTCCAGGAACCTCCAGACCCAGTCCTAGCCCAGGTCCACAGCGGGAAGGAGCTGAGCACAGCAGCCAGACCTAGGGCAGACGCAGCTGGATAACTCAAAACCCTGTAGATCTCCACCTGAACTGCAGGACATGTGAAGGTTATAACTACAGCAAAGATCTACAACAAAGGGCAGA
>NW_004525117.1:42964-55586 GCF_000260255.1 Octodon degus
ACTCCTTCTTTCTCATTGATGCCTATTAGTCTCACATTGTTCATCTTTGCATCATCTTGCAGGTGATGGATTATCCTTTCCTGCATCCTCGTTGTTTTTAAGAGACCCTTTCTTAACTTTTCGCTAGGTGCACCTGCATCTTCAAGATCTGAAACTCTGTCTTCACATTCACTTAAACGGTTTTGCAAGTTTGTGATTGAGAGTTTTATTTCCTCTATATCTCTTTGACTCTGCTTCATGTGATCTATTTCTTTTCTGTATTGCTCATTCAGGGCATCTGTCATTTTTCTTATCTCCTCTATTTTTTCATCAATTTCTTCTTAGAAGCAGTTAGAAATTCTTTTACTGCAATGTTTTTTTTCAGATTGGGTTTCCTGCCTATGTTTTTGTAGTTGCTTCTTTACTTCATCTGCTAAGAATTCTGAGTGTTCTTTTTTTGTTTCAGAAAAGAATTGCGCTCTGATTTCCTCTATATCTTTCTGCAGTTGCTTATTTACTATCGACTCTATTAATTCATGCATTTGAGCCGAGCTAGTGTCCTCCGCACTTGTTCTGGGTGGGCACTCTGTTTCTTCCATATGTTTCTGCATTTGATTCTTTAGTGCAGATTTTATTAATTCAGGGATTTCTTTTTTCGTTTCCAATCTAAGGTCTTCTACATCTTTCTGCAGCTGTTTCTTTATTTCAGAAGTCGATGATTCATTGCTTTCAGCTGTGTGATATCCAATTTTTTCTGTGTTAGTGTCCTCTGCACTTGTTATGGGTGGGCTTGGGTTCTGAGGTTGCATTTTGCTCCTTCTCATCATTTTGTGTATCACTGTCTTCTGCCCTTTGTTGTAGATCTTTTCTGTAGTTATAACCTTCGCACATACTGAAGTTCAGGTGCAGCTCTACAAAGTTTGGACTTATCCAGCTGCGTCTGGCTTGGATGTGGCTGCTGTGCTCAGCTCCTTCCCACTGCTGCCCTTGAGGGTGAACCTGTTGTGCCCCTGTGGAAAAATGTTCTGCCAGAGGAGAGAGAGAGGAGAGAGAGAATTTTTTCTTTCCTGGTCACTAGCTACAAATATGTCCTCAAGGTCTGAAAGTCCTTGGTTTCATTCAAGTAGTTCTACCAGCTTTTAGTGGGGTTTTTTAAAAATTTCCTACATGTCTCTTTTAATCTGTTGCAAGCATTCTATCTCTTTCCTGTAGTGTTCATTCAAGTTTTCCAACATTTTTCTATGTTGCTCTATTTTTTATCAGTGTCTTCTCTAGATATGCTCAGCAATTATTTCATTATGATTATCATTTCTTTTTTTAATTGAAAGAATACTTCTGATCTGATTTCCTCCATACCCATCTGCAGTTATTTCTTTACTTCAGTTGTAATCATTGCAGAGATTTGATATTTGTGACTTCCAATTTCTTCTATGCTGGCGTCTGATGGACTGGTTCTGGGTGGGTTTGGGGCCTGAGATTGCATTTTCCTCCTTCATCTTGTCATTTTATATTTCAGAAAGAACTCTTCATTATGATTTCTGTGATAAGATTTGTACAGTTTTGAGAGTAGGTAGCTATATCATTACTGCCAAGGCCACTCTAGGGAGAGTTTGTTCTTCAGAGATATCTTCTGTGTGTTGGAGATTCTTGGTTTGCATCTGTCCCAAGATCCTTCCTTCCTAATTAAATTGAGTAGAATGTTGATTTCTGTTTGGCACTGTCCTCCATCTGTAGGTGTAGGACTTAGCGAGTTTTTTTTTTTTTTATCCCAGCATTTCCCAATATTGTTACCCAATGGAGAATATGTGGTTTAAACAATATGATAACCTACCTACAGTGGTACAATTATAGCACCAAGCAAAATTTAGCAATAATAGCAATAATTTAGCAATATAGCAATAATAGCACCAAGAAAAATTTAGAAATTGACAAACTTTGATAACTATTAGTTTTGTACTTTAACACATAGGAACAAAGTCTATAGTTATGCAACAACAACAAAATCTTAAATTAGAAGTTTGTGGGGAAAGTGATTCCTCTTGTTAGGATGGGTTTATCATGTTCCTCTTGCCAAGCCAATAGCCAGTATCCAAGTGCTTTATTTCCTGTAAAGTGATGAGGCAGGCCCCTGGATTCCTCTGTCCAAGTTGGTTACCCACCGTTCTGAGCATCTTTGCACTGGTCCCAGCTGAAGGATGGGCCAGGTACCTTGGTTCCTCTGGCTGAGTTAGTTTCCCAGAGTTCTGAGCACCCTGACACCAGTCCCAGTTCCTCTGGTTGAGCTAGTTCCCCTATTGGTGATTCCTTTAGATGTACAAAGGCTTTTTAATAAGAAGTGATCCCAGTTGTTGATCCTTTGGTGTATTTCCCAAGCAGTTTTCTTTGTGTTCATGAACTCTCTGCCTACACATATTTCTTCAAGACTTCTACCCATTTTTCTCTTCCAGGACATATAGTGTTTCTATTTGAATATTTAGATATTTGATCCATTTTTATTTTAGTTTACATGGTGAAAGATATGGATCTAATTTTAGTGTTTGGCATGTGGAAAACCAGTTTTTCCAGCACTATTTATTTATTTAAGGAGGCTGTCTTTTTTCCAATGAACAATTTTGCCCCTTTGTCAAAGATGAGGGGGCTGAGAGTGTTTGTACTTGTGCCTGCATCTTCAAATCTTTCCACTGATCCTCAGGTCTAGGTTTTTCCAGCATCATGCAGCTTTAATCACAGTAGTCTTATACTAGGGGAGAATTATTCCTTTTTAATATGTGGAGATATTGTTTCTGTCTCCATTCATGAGAATGAGACTCCAGATTCATTAGCTTTGAATATGGTCTTGTACTTGAGGCTCTCCAGGGAGCCTTCAGCATTGCACCAGGACTGTATCCTTAGTTCCTCTTGTGTTGAGATTTCCAATTTCTGGGACCGAAGAACTTCTGCAGAGGCTCAGTACACTTCTATACTGTCCATTCTCAATAGAACAAGACCCAGAACAAGATTGCCATACATGAACCAGGACATATTACTAATGGACTCAACTCACAGAAGTGGCAACCGCCACAGTGACCCAAAGTCGCCCTCCTTACTCATCCTCATATGTGTCACACTCTGCACCTACTTGCCACATGCCAGCCACATTGGGCCTTTATGACTCCAATTTAAGATGCTGGCTGATGTTGATTTCCCAGTTATACCATGATCAACTCTTTGACTCCAACCGACCCCAAGGCAACTTTGATTAGTTGCATTTAAAATTCCAATTGTTTTCCCACAAGTATGCCCAATAATTCCATACCCCTTTTTTCCACTTTCCTTCTATCTTTCTGTTACTCGTGCCTTCCCAGAAATTTAAATTACATATTTTCCTTTCTTTCTAAGCCTGTCATTCCAGAAAAGACATAAGTATGCAAAGTGAGGAAAGAATACGTTTTACTTCACTGGTTTGAACTTGGAGTTTCAGGACTCCAGCAATCAAACAATAGGTTTACAAGAAATACAGGTTGAATAAGTCAATAAAAGGGCTTTCTTGGAATTGGTTCATTGAACTATCACAACAACCCAGAAAGCATGAACGGTTACAGTTACATTTTCTAGACAAGAAAACTGAAATCTAGAGAAGTTATGCATGTAGCCATTAAGACCACAGAGCTTGGTGTAGCAAATCAGGAATTCAGAACAAGGTCTGTTGGCCTCAAGAGCCCAGAAAGGACTTCCTGCATTGCTCAAGGTCTCTGAGTCAAAAATTTGCAGACTTTGCATAGAATTCAGGCAGCTCCTGGCTCGTCTCCTTCTAATCTCATCCATGTAAAAAAAAAAAAAAAATATATATATATATATATATATATATATATATATATATATATATATATATATTCAAATACAGAGGCTGAGAATAGAAATGGAAAGTGACCTCCAAGACTCTGATCCTTGACACATGGACATCCAGCCATGTCCTGCATATTTTCCATCAGGCAGTGACAAGTATCTGGGAAAGTAACCTGGGATACAAGCTCTGGAAGCAATGCCCACTAACAGCTTAAAAGAAAGAAAGAAGACTAAGACATCCTTCAGTGAGCCCAATCATAAAATAGTGCCATACAGTGAAAAATAAAACAAAACTATAGTTTCCGTATTTCTAAATTAATGTAGCTGGATTCCACAGACTCTACTGCTTAAAAATAGCAATGAACACAGAAATTTATTTGGAATATGGTGTGGAGTTGGCATCTGGGTTTGTCCTCTTCTATGGATTCCACTGAACTAATAGGAAATACAAAACACATTCAAGCTGGAAGCATTTTCCAGGGCTTCCTGAAAGCATGCATATTTTTGTGTTTAAGAGAGAGGAAGTTTTGTTATTATTTGAATAGAGTTAATTTATGAAAACCAGCTGAAGCATCCGGTATGGATTTTAAAGTACATATTCAATCAGAGTATTGTAAACTCAGGTGTGTACAAATCACACCATTGCAAAGAAGTCATTCATTTCCATCCAGAAAATAACATGGGCAATCATCATGTACAAATATTCAACTATGTTTTTAAAAGATATTGTGATATATTAATATTTGTTAATTCCAACTAGAAATAAAAAAAATATTTTCATCTCTTTGAAGCAAGAAAGGGGTTTCTGCAAACCTCCAAATGCCGTAGATCATTAACTTCCTTCCAGTAATAAAAAATTCCTAGCTCACTGATCAAGAACACTTGGCTAGAAAGCACACCCTTAAGCTCTTTTGCTACCCAGACAAAACAAATTCCATCTGGGAATAACACTGAAAACTGTATTTAGAGGCCCTGGACAGCCTTTCTCTACTTCCTTCCTCCCATCAGCCCACAACAGCAGCCAAACAGGGCCCAAAGGGACCCTACAATATGAGTAAGAAGGCCCCTAGTGCTCCAAGATCTGAAGTCCAATTGTCAGACCTTCTGAAGCATCAGGGCCCCTTTGAAGCATCAAAAATCATCCTAAGTGCCTCACAGCATATTTCCAACTAGAAATTCCTACACTCATAACAGGCATTTATGGACAAAATAGATGACAGAGTCATTTGGAATATAGTAATAATCAGACATGGCTTTGTACATTTCAACTTTATGACAATCTCAATAAACTTTCAAAGAGAATAAAAGACAGAGATGAAAGAATGATTGCACTGAAAGACAATGTCTGCTGCATTTACAAAACCAACAGATACCACAGTTCACTTGTCATTTACTTCCCTTCCCACTGCAAGGACCCAACCTTAAGTCCACGAGCACAGCTATGTGTCAGGAAGGAAAACAAAAGGACTGAGAAGCTATGGTGCAGTGTGTGACCTTCCCTTTGGCATGTTTTTAGCAGATGAGGCTAAATGTCTCCTATTTTGAGCAGTGAGTGGAATGGATACAGACAGACATGTACTACAGGATTCCTTTTATAGTACAGATAGAGCTATACTAGCAGGATTCCTTTGTCCCTTTGTATATTTATACTATGCCCAATCTAAATAAATTATACATATAGGAAGTCTGGCCCTTCTGGGAGGCTAACAAGAAACAAAGGTAACTAGCGAAACCTTCAATTTCTGTAAAAACCTTCATTGCAGGGGTGTGTGGCACACCGGAGGCTCCCATCCAGCATACTTCACTTTTTCCATAGGCCAGTGTTTGTGGGGTGAAGAATAAGTGTTGCTATAGGGTGCTGATGCCCCAGAACCTACAAGATAAGGGAAAATATTGATGAGAAGTATCAGGCATTTTTTACATTTAAAAATAGAGATAATGAAAAATATGCTCTAGAAAAAATATTTAAAAGTGTTTATGTTCATAGTGAAACAGAAAATAAACAATTTCTTGGTAATTTCTCAAATCGTATTTATAGGTGAGAGGCAACTCTCAATAATTGCCACTATGATATTCAGTACAGATCAAAAGCAAAGCTGCAAATTCAATGCCTTTAATGATCATCACCCATAGTTCCTCTTGATCTTAGGGTTGTACATTGTTAGCAAAAAGAGAGGAGAAATGACAAAAATAAAATGCTACAGGCTTCCCTTAGGAGCACACCAAGGTCATTCACTGGGGGCTTGTTGGTTTAAAAATAGAAAACTATAGAATTTGGTTGCATGATTTGGGCCTTAAAGATAATGACAACTTAAATGCACCCAAAAATAGGCTCTGTTGGATTTTTATAAAACTGTCAGTAAACATTCTTGCTATGAATGTCTGTCTTTCCCTTTCCTGTGTTTCTCCTCAAAAGGCAGCAGTTTTAGAAAAAAGTACACTGAACACCATTGTTTAAAGTGGTTTGATTTAATTTTTATGTTTTGTTCTGTTTTGTTTTGTTTTGTTTTGTTTTGTTTCCAGAACCGAAGATTGAACTCAGGCCCTTGTGCTTGCCAGGCAAGTGTTTATTCTACTGAGCCATCTCCCAGACCCATAGAGTGTTTTGAAATGAGTGGAACAAAGAAGTGTGTGTGTGTGTGTGTGTGTGTGTGTGTGTGACAGAGGGTTAAGATAGAACTAGAGTGTGTGTATTTCAAAGCAAAGAACACTAACAGCAAGAGAATATTCCTGTTTCTGGAGACATTCCCAGTAGTTCTAAATTCTGTCTTGACTATGGTACAACCAGGCTAATGCCATCATTCTCTTGTCCTTTCCATTCCTCAAACCTGTTCTATTACATGTGTTTGTATAATTTAATTTATGGATTATATGCTGACCAGATTCAGCAAGAAGAGCAACAATCCTACGAATTTCAATGTCTGTTTCCTTATCATGAGTCTCTCCCCATTAATAAGGAGAATTTGTGGACCTTAAATTTTGAATAAAAAAAGAATCCTCAGAAGTCTGTAGCCCACAGCCTCTGGTGATAATAGCTAGATTAGTTTGCATTAAATGTTCCCATAAATGATGTGCAAAAGTGCTATTATTTCTAAAGATCTGCAGCACGATAACAGCATTAACTCAGCTAAAACAAAGAGGAACAGACATTTTAATTTACATTGTAATTTCACATTGAATAAAGTTGAACCAGCCAGAAATGATGAAAGACAAAAGCTTGCCCTAATTGTTAAGTGTGGTTTTCATCATTAGAATTCCTTCTTTAAGAGAAATGACAGCGTATCAGCCCAGCATCCTCACCCACTTATTTGAAGAGGCACTGGAAAATAGAAAGTGCTTTCTGTGTCTAATAAGATGCATTTAGCACCTGCTATGAGCTGTGTCTTGTGCCAGGTACATGGGAAAGGGAGGCATCAAGAGCTTCAGGAACCCAGGGAAGCAGGAGAATCCATAAATGATAGAAAAATAGAGTTTTAAGCGTAATCACACATGAGCTATCTAGAATCCTTACTTTATCATAGAGTAAATATCCAATAAAATCTCCATTAGAATGTCTAAGGGATTCCTTTTAAATGAAAGCACATGGTAGAATACTGCTTGAACTCATATTAATGAAGAAAAGACATACAAAGATCAAAGTATATTCACATTGTTGCACATTTGCCATCAATTATGTAATGCAGGGAACATTTTCATCTAGCAAAGCTGGGACCCCTTAGTCATGAAACAATAACTGTCCACCCTGCTCATCTCTCAGCCCAGGCAGCTGTCACCTCACTTCCTGTTTCTGAACTTGACTACCCTATGAAACTCCCGTGGGTAGAACCAGACAGCCCAAGGGCTGATTTTAAAATCTATTATAGTAAAAGATACACTGCCATGAATTCCCCTCACTTGTAGTGCCTTGTCCCATGGTTATTGCACATTGTGAAGCAGCTCAGGAAGTTCTATTTAAATGAGGTGGAAAATATTTTAGACATAGGAATCAAAGAATTTTTCCTCTGGATTCTCTGGGACCCACAACTGCAACAAGAAATATGATAAGGAAGTCCTTTGTTAGTCCACAAAATGCCCCCAAATAACCAATGTGTCCACAGCCCTTCTTTTACCATGAATCAATCCTCTAGCACCTAACACTAACCAATAACTTCCCCTTGCTTCCAGTAAAGTACTAATTCTCATGCATTCTCAAAAGCAGTGCATCTCACATACTTCGTCCTCTACCAAATATCCTTCATTACACTCCTTTGAAGATTAGTTGGCTTCCAAGGCAATAAAAGCACAGGTGGTTCCCTGGCCTACTCAGCCTTTAAGACCGCCTTCAATAAAAGGCTCCCAAAGTTGCTAATTAATGCCAAGTGTCAAGAACACTGTTAGGAACTAAGAGAGCCAAGAAAAGGGAAGGAGCAGTAAGGTCGAATGGAAAGAAAGCTGGACCCAGGGCACACATTTTATTTCAGGTTTTCTAATTAGCTTGCTGGAAGACCTTGGGCAAATCTCTTAATCTCTCTCCCCTTGAGTTCTTCCCACTACATAAAGAGGGAGAATGGTATTTATCAACTGGCTACTTCCCCACTGTATTGCAAAGATTAACAGGATACAATTTGCAAAGTGCCTTGAGCCCTAGCCGAAATGTGCTACAGAAATCAAGCTTTAAGTGTATTAAATGGACATGCTCAGAATCTTTTTCCTATCATGTAGTTGATGGAACATCACCCCACATTTCTAACTACATAAAATACTGTGTATATGTGTGAATACTGTATCCATTAACCCTGTTCTTAATCCACCTACTGGAATTTCTTGGCCCTCCTTAATTAGATGAACATGATTTTTGATCTACTTCTTCTCTAGTAACTATATTAAAATACATGATTTCACTATAAATTAAAAGGAAGGCTATACAAATGTGGGGGAAACATAATAAATGCAATTAAAAGCTGAGAAAAAATTCCTTTTTTTCTATTACTCAATATTTTGTATATCTGGAAACTTCAATTGACTTTAATTAAGTGGGCGAATGCTTGCTTCTGTTTTTGTGGACCAAACAGCACCCTTGTCTTCCTACTTTGCCATAGCCCTTCTTTCTTTCTTCTTATTCTTAATACACTGCTACAGACAAAGATGCATATAGGGAGATAAGCCGCTCCATCCTCAATTTATTCAACAAGAAATAAAAGTGTCACCTAATGGCAAGAATTGACAAAAAAAATAGTTTTCAATTGAGATCTTCAAAAGCTAAACTGCTGATAATAAAAAACAAGAGAGAGAGAGAGAGAGAGAGAGAGAGAGAGAGAGAGAGAGCGCTCAGCAGTTGGCAATAGGGCACCTATGTGAGACCTCAACATTGTTGTTGTGGTTTTAAGAGACTGAGAAGCACAAGCTTGGCTGCTTCTGGCTGCCTTCACTGAAGAGATTATAACCACCTGCAGGTTCTGGCAGCTGTCCTTTGTCAGGGCCATTGCAGACTCGGCCAGGCACAAACACTCCCCACTGAACCAGGAAATTGTGTCTCTGGCATGGGTTGGACAAGGAATTTAAAGAAGACTAATCAGGCCAATGGAAATGATCCTCTTTCTCCAGAAAATTAGATTACCAAAGAAAATGCATGTCAGAAAGACAGGTATTTAATAAGGCTGCTTCCTTGGTACAGTGGTTTTCATTTTCCATAGAGGTCTGTAATCCAAAGCCAACACCCTTCTCCCTGAACACCTACCGTCAAGCAGAAATTAGTACAAAGCAGACCAAGACAACTTTACAAAGAATCAATGAATTAAAGAGTTGATTCTTTAAAAGATTACATAAAATTGACAAGCCTGTACATAGCCAACCTTATTTTAAAAAGGGGGAGGGGTGGCTCAAAAGCGTGCAATTAGGCATAAAAATGGTGAAATCACAATGGATTCTTTCAGAAATCCAGAATATCATCAATACCTACTTCAAGAATATTCACTCTAATAAGATGGAAAACACAAAAAAGTGGACCGATTCCTAGATATATATGAATTACCAAAGTTAAATCAAGAAGATACAAAAATTCTAAATAACCCAATATCAATCAATGAAATTGAAAATGTAATTAAAATTTATCAACAAAGGAAAACCCAAGTCCTGATAGATTCACTGCTTAATTCTGTAAGAAATAAATATAGAGAAGATCTAATATCATTCATTGCCAAACTCTTTAATGAAATTGAAAGGGGAAAATAAAAGAAAAAAGAAATTGAAAGGGAAGCAACACTACCATATGCATTTGTGGAAGCAAGTATTACTCTGGTATCAAAAGGAGAAAAAGGAAACCAATCAAAAAATATAACTACAAGCCAATTTCCCTAATGAATTCAGATGTAAAAATCCTCAGTATGATGCTCACAAGTAGAATGAAGCAAATTATCAGGAAGGTTATACACCAAGACCAAGTAGGATTCATTCCAGGGATGCAGGAATCATTCAACATATGCAAATCAATAAATGTAATAACCATATTAGCAGAGCCAAAGACAAAAATCACATGATTATCTGAGTAGATGCAGAAAAATCACTTAACAAAGTCTGACACACATTCATAACAAAAATACTACAGAAAATTAGAATAGATGGTTTTCATTTCAATCTGATAAAAGCCATGTATATCAAACCAATAGCCAACATCATACTAAACAATAAAAACCAGAAAGCTTTCACTTTAAAATCAGGAAAAAGACAAGGATATCCACTATCCCCACTACTCTTCAATACAGTTCTGGAAACATTTACCAGAAAAATTAAATAAGAGCAAGAAATGAAATAAACAAAGATAGGATAGGAAGAAGTTAAATTATCAGAATTTCAGATGACATGATTCTCCACATAGAAGACCCCAAAAATTCCACCAAAACATTTCTAGATTTAATAGGCAAATTTGATCATGAAGCTGGATGCAAAGTCAACATGCAAACATCAATAGACTTCCTGTATAAAAATGAAAAACTTACCAAGACAGAAATTAAGGAAACTGCACCTTTCATAAAAACAACAATAGAAAATTAAGAATCAATATAACAAGAGCAAAAGATCTGTACATTAAAACTACAGTACTCTGAAAAGGAAGATCCAAGAAATGGAAAGATATCTTTTGCTCTTGGATAGTAACAACCAACATAACAAAAGTGATCATACTCCCAAAATTTTTGTGTACATTAAATGTAATTCCAATCAAAATGCCATTAGCATATCTCACAGAATTTGAGAAAATACGCCTAAAATTCATTTGGAACCAGAAGAGACCTCGAATAGGAAAACAATTCTAGGCAACAAAGGAAAGACAAGGGTTAGTACAATCTCTGACTTCAAGTTATACTACAAAGTTACAGTGATTAAAATCAGCATGGCACTGGCACAAAATGAAAAGACAAGAGGATTAATGGAATGGATTAGATGTAGAAATAACCCCAAACACATTCAGTCACCTGTCCCTTGACAAAAGGGCCAAACATATTCACTGGGAGAAAGATAGCCTATTTAATAGATGGTGCTGGAAAAACTGCCTCTCTATGTACTGAAGACTAAAGCAAGGCCCATGTCTGTCACCATGCACTAAAGTAAAATCAAAATGGATCAAGTATCTAAGTATTAACACAGAAACACTAAACCTCCTGGAAGAGAAAATAGGGAGAACTCTTGAAGACTTTGGTATAGGCAAAGACTTTATGAACAAAAATCCCAATGGCACAGGAAATATTATAAAGAATGAATAAGTTGATCTCATCTATTAAAAAGCTTTTGCACATGAAAAGAAATCACCAACATAGTGAAAAGACAGCCAAAGGAGGGAATAGAAAGCCCACAGAATGGGAAAAATATCTTAGCTGATTGTTCTTCAGGCAAAGGACTAATACCTAGAACATATAAAGAACTGAAAACTATCAGACCCCCACATTTAAAGAACCAATTCATAAACAGGCACCTGAAATGAATAGCTACTTCTCAGAAAAAGTACAAATAGTCATCAAGTATATGAAAAAATGTTCACCATCATTAATCATTTGAGAGATGGAAGTTAAAATAATGCCTAGATTCCATTGAGAAATCAACCAATAACAAATTCTGGTGAGCCTGTGAGGATATAGAAACACTTCTACACTGTTGATGGGAATGACGACTGGTGCAACCACTGTGGAAATCAGTGCGGAAATTCTTCAAAAACCTCAGACTGGAGGTCCCATTTGACCTAAGTATTCCCTTTCTGGGTTTCTTCTGAAAAGAATTAAAAATATCCTACTACACTGATATATGCATACCCTTGTTTGTAGCAACTCAAATTGTAATAGCTACATTTTAGAAAGAACACAAATTCCCATCAACTGTGGAAGAGATAAAAAGAAAAGATGTGGGGTTTTTTTTATATAAAAGAATAGTATTCAGACAAAAAGAAGGATAAACTTGAAACTTTACTTCATAACTGGATTCGCCTTGAGACAATACTCTTATATGAAATAAATGAGACACACATGTGTAGATATCATATTGTCTCTCTGATTTGAGAAACTAAAAGTGTAAATAAGAAACAAAATGTACAAAAGATATTGTGAAAAAGGAAGAAAGTGTTCAAAAGAAAATGGGAGTGGTGGGAGAAAGGGGGAAATGAGAAAAAAAAAGATAGAATGGAAATAAAGTTTTATACATAACAAAGTTTGGAAGAGGCATTGAAGGGCTGGAAGGGGAGTGGAGATAAAAAGAGCTAAAATATATAATGTAAGGGCTGAGTAGATGGCTCAGTGGAATAAGTGCTTCCCTGGCAAGTGCAAGGATCTGAGTTCAATCCCCAATTCCCCCCCCC
>NW_004525117.1:56388-58959 GCF_000260255.1 Octodon degus
TTATGTTGTGGCTTGTCACTGGTAAACGAGATATCCTCTAGTTGGTGAGAAATGTCTTAATAAAGTATGTTGAAAGGAACTACAGCATCAAAATGTGTTTTCTACTGATTGAAAAAGCCTTTTTCATATATTTCATTGTACTATTACTAAGTAAAAGATTGAATTCATTAAAACAAAATGAAATAATGATTTATATGAAAAAAAAAATTGTTGTCTCTGCATGCCCCAGGGGCAGGGCCGGCACAGCAGGCCTGGGGCTCAAACCCCGTACCCTTGTACCTGCTTGTAGGCACTTTACTCTGCTGAGCTATTTGGCTGGCCCTTTAAGGCTGTAGCAGTTTGAACAATGAATCTGTTTAAGAACAATGCAATATCACTTTTCTGCAAAATCCTCAAAAGGAGACAAAAATAAGTGCCACTGGTCAGGTTCCTTGTTAAAGGAACATGAAAAAAAAATTCCATGGAGCTAATAGATAGTAGTGTTTATATGACTGACAGTGAAAGTCAACTGCCCTCCATGTAACCCTCCTCCCTCTTGAATCCCTCACACCAGCCATGGTTTTCAAAGGTAAATGCAGATTAATTTGTTGATTTGTCTTCACGTTTTCTATTTTCTTTGTTATTTTGTATTATATTACAGTACTTGTAATCATTGCTGGGACTAATTATATTTTGTTTAATTTGCTTTATTTTATTTTGAAGAGTAAAAACAAGCAAAAACAAATAGCAGATACAAAGACAGAAACAGGGTCACATGAAACAATACATGTTACAGATTTTCAAAACAAGAACAGCAAATTAACCATGGTTGTTATATTATGTATTTTTACCATCAGATCTGTTGCTCAGATTAACAGATATAGTTATGCAAGATTGGACAAATAATTGAATATTAACACTTAATTTTTTACCTTTTTTTTACTTTTTTAAAGTTTATTTTAAAGAGACTACAATCACAATTAATAAGACATTATAAATGGTACACATTTAGAAAATCAAGATGAGACATATTCAAACATGGTTTTTATATTCCACATTGCTGTCCTCAGTGTAGTTGCTTAGATTGCATATATCAGCATAGAGAGTTAGCCAAAGTGAAAAGTCTAAACATTAGCTGCCATTTTCAAAAAACTGATGGAGGGTTGGTGAGATAACTCAGTGGACTAAGTACAGGGAATGGGCTTCAATCCCCGGCACTACATGGAACACCAGCCCCACACCTGGGCATGCTGAGCCAGCCACAGACACTGGGTATGGTGGTGCAAATCTGTAATTCTAGCTCTGGGAAGACTTAAAACAGCAAGATCACTAGTAGTCTGAAGTGCATAGAGACACCCTGTACCAAATACATTAAAAAAAAATACTTATGGAAATTATTAGGACAATCATCTCACCCATCCTGTATATACATTTGATGATTTTCCCCCTTCCTTTTTTTCCTATCTTTTCTCCTTTGCCTCATGTTCTTTATTTAATCTTTCCTTTTTTTAAATTTTAGGACAGGGTCTACAGGATCCCACAGCATAGATCGGACTCGTAGTGATCCTCCTGTTTACAGCCTCCCAAGTGCTGGGATTACAGGCACATTCCACCATGCCCAGTCTCAAACCAGGGTGGGGCTGGCATGGCAGGCCCAGGGATCAGACTCCCAACCCCTGTGTCTGCCTAAGTAGGCACTTTAATCCACTGAGCTCTTTGGCCAGCCCTTTGTTTAATCATTAAGTTCATTTTCTTTCCATTTTACTATATCTATGGAAATCAGTATAAAGACTGCTCAGAAAATTAGGATTGGAAATCCCACTCAACCCCGCCATTCCCCTTCTGGGTATTTTCCCAAAAGAACTGAAAACATAATACCATAGTGATATATGTGCACCCATGTTTTTAGCAGCATAATTTGTCACAGCCAAATCTTGGAAACAACCAAAATGCCCATCACCTGAGGAATAGAGAAAAATATGTAGAATATTACACAGCTACAAAGACAGACAAACTTGAGGCCTTTATAGGTAAGTGGAAGCAACTAGAGGCTATACTCATAAGTGAAATAAATCAGACTCACATGTGTAAATATCATATTGTCTTCCTAGTGTAAGAACCTGAAAGAATAAATATATTTTTAAGGGAACTTAAAAATAGCAAAAAAAAAAAATTAGAAACAGAATAGAGAATTTCAATAAACAAAATGATAGAAATTCAACAAGGGTTGTTACTCCTCATATTGTTTTCTTCAAATCAGTTGTTCGGATTACTAGATACAAGTATGCAAAATGGACCAAAGAAATAATAATGATGTATTTTTATACAATGGAATATTATTCAGCTATAAAGAAAGATAAACTTGAGACTTTTATAGGAAAATTGTTGCAACTGGAGGTCATACTCACAAATGAAGTATATCAAACCTGCATGTGCAAGCATCACATTGGCTCCCTAGTGTAAGAACCGGAAAGATAAATAAAATCTGAAAGGCACAGTAGATACTGTGAGAGGGAGAGAATCTGTTTCAAGGGAAGGAACTACTAGGATGAGAGAAAGGAGAAAGAGATAGAAAGAAGGAAGGGAAAATTA
>NW_004525117.1:59059-66836 GCF_000260255.1 Octodon degus
TTTAAAAAAAAAAGACTAAAGAGAACAAGGAAAAGTGAATAGAAGAAGATACCAGCAGGACAATATCAAGCCTGTTTAACTGAAAATAAGACCTAACTGGACAATACAAACAAGAGATCAAAAATCTAGCCCCAAAGGCCAGTCAAATAGCTCAGGGGATTAAAGCACTTGCAAGCAGGAACAGGGCCCAGGGGTTTGATCCCTGGGCCTGTTGTGCCAGCCACACCCCCAGGGCTCGCTGAGCGCTGAGAGGGCAACTGAGACTGGGTGTGGTGGCGTGCTCCTATAATCCCAGTTCTTGGGAGGCTGTAAACAGGCAGATCACTAGGAGTCCCTGAAGTGAGATCTAGTAATAAGACCCTCTACACCCTGTAGACTCTTCCTTTAAAAAAATCCAGCCCTCATCAGCCTATCCTTGCCTTATCTGCCTTGCAGAATAGCTATCAAGCAAGATTCCTTCACTATCCAGGTGTAATGGTTCATGCCTGTCATCCCAGAACTTGAGAGGCTAAGGCAGGAGGATCACTGTGAGTTTTAGGTCAGCCTGGGATACATAATGAAAACAATCTTTGGCATGATCCTGGTCATCACCAAGATAAGGACCAGTGCTTATTTTTCTATTGGGTCTTACATTTGTGGAAATGCAGCACCAACATACAGAAAGCAGGAGTCCCTGAAGATAAGAAAGAGGGCGAAGTATGATTCAATAGTACCTGGAACCTTTCCAAATTTGTTGGAAAAATATTAATATGCAGATCCAAAAATTTCACTAAATCTCAAGTAGGAAGACCCAGGATGAAATACACCTAGACTAATCTCATGAGAGACAAAGGTATATTGGAATCACTGTGAAAAAAAGTGAGTTATCACAAACATAGGAGGGTTGATTGCATTAGTGGCTGATTGTTCAGCAGGAAGAGTCAAGACTCAAATAGGACTTTATGAACCCAACATGGCCTCAGGGGGGCATGGACTGCAACCATAATGGCAACCCTTTCAGAGACAAGTGCCCAAACTGCAACCCCAAACCCATCTACTCAGTGCAAAGTGCCAACACTGCAATTCCATGTGAACACTCAGGTTTTACTTTAGAAAAAAAAAAAAACTCATACATTCACATCTCTTGTCTTAAAAGGAGAATAAATAACAGGTGTGCCACAGGTTTGCCACCACTGTGCAACAGGCTTGGTGCTCCAGCTGTGTCTAGTAACAGCAGCCTCTCCATACAGCCAACCACTGGAATCATTCCACATATAGATTAATTTGTAAATTATGAACAAAATGTAGCATGCCCACAACAACTACTTAGAAATTAAGAGTAAGGAATAGCTCTAATCTAACTGGGTCTCAAAAACCACAATACTATGTTTAAGAAGCCAGGCAAAAAATTAAATTAAGTTAATTTAATTTTTTTGGAAAAATAAAAGAAGCCAGGCAGATTCACAAAATACTTTGCATTGTATGATTCTATTTATGCAAAATTCTTAAAACAGCAAGTCTACAGACACAAAGATGGCCTGACACTGACTGAGCAGGGACTGGCTAAAAGACGATTTACCAAAAAAAAAAAAAAATCCTTCAATTTTACACTTGCAATACGTAAAACTGTAGCATGTAAATTAAATATTTTTAAAAAATTAAAATTATAAAAATTGAGTAAAGATCATTACCAAAAGAACTCTCTAAGTTCCATTTCTTTTCATTTTACTGTATCTTATACTTTTCAGGTTTGGCTATGACAAATTGTGCTGCTATAAACACTGGTGCACATATATCACTAGAGTATGATGTTTTCAGTTCTTTTTGGAAAATACTCAGAAGAGAAATAGATGGACTGATTGGGATTTCCAATCCTAGGTTTTTTTTGAGGAGTCTCCACATTGGTTTTCATAGTGGTTGTTCCAATCTACATTCCCACCAGCAGTGGCGAAGAGTTTCCTTTTCCCCACAACCTCTCCAGTGCTTGTTCTTAGTTGATTTCTTTATGATAGCCAATTTTTCTGGGGTGTATGCTGATATCTGCATCTAAGCAACTACATTGAGGCAGCAATGTGTAATACAAAAGCCATGTTTGAATGCCTGTCCTCTTGGTCTTCTAATTGTGTACCATTTCTAATGTCATACCGATTATTACTATACTCTCTTTAAAATAAATTTTTAAAAGGTAAGAAGAGAAATAAAGAGAGACAATAACAAAAATTTAAGGTTTCTTGAAAGAAAGCAGTAATATTCATCCACATGTCCAATCTTACATAACTATATCTGTTAATCTGAGCAACAAATTTGATGCTAAAAATAGATAATATACTAACTCTGACAAAATCTTTAAAAGGGGGCTTTAAAAGAAGGACCATTTTGTAACGAAAAATATCTGTATCTGCATATACAAATCAGTTAGGTTACATATACAGCTACTTTCTCTTAGTTCGATGAGAAAAAAGATTTGCACTAATAGTGTTTGGACAAGATATCATCTCTGCATCTTGTACTATGAATAACTACTACAAAGACAACAAATTACAATGTATTAATTATTGTAACTGTCTACTGACCTGTTTTGAAACTGTCTTATTGCTATTTCTTTCTCAATAATATTAATTTAAATTTTTTTTAAAAAATTGTTAATCAGCTACTCTTGTTGTCAAAACCTGTAACATATGTATTGTTGCATGTTGCCCTATTCCCATCTTTGCTTCTGATTTTTGTTCTTGCTTTTGCTTTTACTCTTTAAAATAAAGTAAAATTTAATTTTAAAAAATAACTCTTTTTATGGGAATCTCATAATGACACCTCTCCATGATTAAGGAACCAAGTCTTTCTGTTCCCTAGAATGTATCTTCCAGAACATCATGTGGTGGTTTTGAGCCTCAATTTCCCCTGCTATAAATCAAATCTCACCTTCACCCCAGTGTGTGAGGTAGAGGATTGTTTACACACACACACACACACTTTCTCAGCTACTGGTCCACTCATCAGATGCATGTTAAATGTAAGGGTCACTGTTTGGAGTAAGAGGGACAATGCTGACCACACAAGCTCTAACACCCACCCTCGTAGACCTTGGAGGAGAATTAGAGTGACACGAATATCTGCAGAAAACTCTTGCACAGATGAAGCAACTGTTACTGGGCAAAGAGTTGGTATTGGGAATAGCCATGCGTTGGAATCCTTGCATGACACAGGAAGAGAACATTCTCCACTGCACCCAAAAACACCTCAACCTTGCCATGAGATGTCAACACTGTGATTCTTCACCTAAGATCCCAAAGGCCAGAAAGACCCACTGGAGACAGTGTCAGGGGATGCAGAACGAGTCTTTCTCGTTGTATGGACTCTGATCAAAGAACTCCATGGAGAGCTCCAACCCACTGAACTGGAGCCTGCAGAATGAGCACAGATATTTTTTCTCCTTGAGATCCAGGTCCTACTGTCATAATTGCTGGCTGGTCTCCTGAGAAGAGACCAAAAGTGAAAGCATGCAAGAGAGCATAGTGCTTAAGCTCTCATAGGAAAAAGATTAGATCCACTCTCACTCTGTGACTTCCATGCATGAGGGTCAGACTGGATCCTTCATACTGTGGTCTCCTCTTCTTTAAAATGGCCATGTTGTCCCACTGTCCCTCTCTCTGGAGGTTCTAGGTTCTAGGATGAGCTCTGTCACACAGTGCACTATGAAGGAGTCTGTGCCTGTGATTGGCTTGGCTTTTCTCTCAAATATCTGACCTGTGCTACTTAACCATATCTGAGTTTGTGTGGAGCCCACTGGAAGGAAAGTTTTAAGTACCATGCCAGCATCACCTTTTTGTCTGTAGAGGAATACATACATGTGAATTCCTAAGTTAATTTCCTCACCACAAGCATTTATCTATTTATTTATTTATTTAATACATACTCAATTAAAGAGATTTTTCCACACACCAAATGCACAGTGATATTCCCTACAGCGGAAGATACAGACAGAAGCAGGGCACAGGTGTGAAATGGACCTTTGCCCTAGGGAAATAGAGTTATTAAGCAAGAGGGGTGTTCCTCAAGAAAGAAAGAACAACCTTCCAAGAGCATTTGAGAGGAACAGGTCTAGTGAGGGACAGAGCCCCAGAGAAGCCAGCCCGTGATCTGAGTTCTAGCTAATGACAGGGTGATTGGATAGATCTGGTTGGCCACAGAGGAATCAGAGGCCAGGTAGGGGGAGAGAAGGAGCTGACACATTTGAACAGGAGGGGGCAGGACACTGGACGGCAAATCTACGCGGCCACAGGGGCTGAGGCTGGAGAGGGCCAAGAGGAATGGAGCCACACGAGCCCTGGTCCATGCCTGGACCTTCACCTGCCTGCAGCTGACACTTCCGATCACACAGGCCTGCACTGAGCCAATGCAGCTCATCACCACTCATTCATGCTTCTCAGAGTCCCAGGGACTAAAGCGGCATCATAAACTACCCAGTGCAAAAAACTCGCTGTGTGGACAAGAAAATGAAGCCAGAACCACTCTTACAGAATGTGAATTCAGCAATCAGAGTCAAGGCCTCCTGGTTCTAGTCCAAAGCCCTCAGCACCAAATCCTTGTGGCTCTCTCTTTTTTTCAGTGTCAGATGATGCTGTGGAAGGTAAACCTTATTTCTAGAGTAATCCTCATTGTAATACAATTATTCATTTATTTAATAAATATTTATTAAGCATTATGTGCCTCACTCTCTGCTTAATAAATCATTAAATTTTAATCATGGTATGCATAGACAAGTGTCAGGAACATGCAGATGCATAATGTCCTCATGGATATTTTCATTGATTGTCAATTTGATATTAGGTCACCTCAAAATGTGCCATTAGATGTTCTCTATAGAAGATTCTTATTTTTATGAAGCATGGACCTAAAACTAATTTAAAATCTTTTGACAAGAGATTCTCTTACTTTATAAAAATAATATTTAGTGTTGGTGAGATATTTCAGTGGCCAGCACAGGGACTGGGGTTTGATCCCTGCACCACATACCATGCTGGCCCAGCTCCCAGGTGCACTGATCCAGCTACCAAGTCTGGGCATGGTGGTGCACACCTGTAATCCCAGCACCTGAAAGGCTGAAAACAGAAGGATCACTATAAGTCTGATCTGTTTAGTGAGACCCTGTAGACCCTGTCCTAAATACAAACAACAACAACGATAATGATATTTGTTCACTAGAAAAACATAATTATGCATACAAAAACACAAAGAATAAACACTATACCTCCAATTATCACACAAGGCAAACACTGCTTACGTATTAGATATTTTTTAGGTGTCTATCCCACGGGCAAAAAGTTTCTTCAGATGATACCTTAAGGGTTACTGAGCTTAAGTGTTTATAATAGCACTTCTCATTCTTATTAAAAACTCATGATAAACATCATTTTACCTTCAAATAGCAATCAGATCAAATCTCTAGATTACTTTTCATGTATTTTTCATTCAAAGCAACAAGTACATCATTCGCAAAACCCTTGGCCCACACATGACAGCCAGGAGCATTTGTGTTGCCAGTGTGGTTTCTACATAAAAGATTATTTAATAGCCTTTTTCGTGCTATTGTTAAAAAGTGATTTTTTTTCTCCATATTCTATAAATGAAAAAAATTTGAACTGGGTGTGGTGGTGCACACCTATAACCCCAGCACTCAGGAGGCTGAGGTAAGAGGATTGCAACAAATTTGAGATGAACATGAGGAATATTAATACTGACTGAGTACCTGTTACATGCTCAGCACTGTGCATTGTGTTGTAAGTGCTTTCATCTGCTCCAGGACAAGATGACCATGATTATGCAGCCAGTACGCACAGGAAGGAATGAGCCAGGGTGGCAGTGGGACTTCCCTGGGTCATATGTGTTTGACTGTGGGAAGGGCTGCGGGGTAGCTTTGGAGCCTGGCTCTGAAACTGCCCTGGGCTTGCACAAGTAGTAAATGGCAAGAATCCACAATCATTCCCTCAGGACATGTTCCTGGCAGCCAAATTCCTACCAGAGACATTCCTCCAAAGGATTTTACCACCATCTGCCAAGTTGCACTCCAGTTAGGAGGGTGGAGGAGGGGAACTGTGGGTGCAGGACCACTTGCCTGTCTTCTTCTCACAGTCATGAAAGAGCTATGTTCTTTAAAGTTGAGCACTACACCTCTGAAATAATGTCTAAAGTAACCGTCATGAGCTTGGTAGAAGTTCCATTTGTGTAGCAACATCCACATGGTTCCTGGTGACCCCATGGATTGCACAGTCAGACCTGAGCCCCCACCTCTGTGTGGCCACAGCAGGCAGAGTCTAGGGACAGAAATGATAAAAAAGGCAGAGAGAGATGCCAAAGTGTCCTTTAGCCTCAAGAAAAACAAGCAGACCTGGGGCTGAGTATCTGAAGTTATGGTCAGGAGTTGTGGACAGGGGACCAGGAAGTGAAAAGCTCCAACTCTGCATTCTGCGGAGTCCTAGGGCAGCAATTTGTGCCACCTTCTTTGTTGCCCAGAGAGGACTCAGCTGGACACTAGTCTCAGCAAAGAACAAAGCCCTGTCAGCCCCTGGGGACACTCCCAGTGCTCCTTCAGTGAGGGTTTAATGTGCTGTCAGGAAAGAGTGACATTGTACAGTTCAGAGAAAGAGAGAGAGAGAGCACCACTAAGCTCACTGCAAGCTTTAAAGGAATCAAACACCTCATAAAACAACACTTCAATGATATCAGTGAATCAAAAACATATAGAGAACACTTCTCCTAAATTGCATATGCAATTTAAAAGCCAAAATGGCATATGCCTTGGGCATTACACGTTTTGTTGTCATTTTGAATATAAAATGCAACTATGCTTACCATGGCAATTTTTGAGTAGGTACTCAAACAACAAATAAGTACATAAATAAATGAACTTCATTTTATAACCAAGAACAGAATTCCACCATATACATCAACCTCATTTCCCTCCCTTCTGGCACTGAATTTGCTGAAATATCAATTTCCCTAAAGATGGAGCAGCCATCTTACCTTGCTCACTTAGAAATAGTTCTCCTATTGCAGAGACATCAGGGAATCATGGAGCTCACATTTCTAGAATGCTTTGCAAATCTAATATGCACACTGATGGTGAACATCACCGCTGCAAACTTTCTTTCTCAGATAGGTAAACTAGTGTTAGCAAGACACGGAGATCAGGAAATGAAACACACCCAAACCTTGGGTTGTGAAAAACTTGTTCTGGGAGAACTCCACACAATGAACAAACATTCCTAATAAATTTAACTTGATAAATGAGATGTCTTACATGAAGAATACAATATCACATGATGACAAACTCTCTCTCCTCTCGCTCTCTCTCTCTCTCTCCACCTCTTTCTCATGTGCACTGTGGAGTTGTGGTGGGTGACTGTCTTCCAACAGCAAGAGGTTATAGAGATCTCATAGCAGAGGAATCCCTCATTTCAAATGAAATTAGGCAGATCTGTAAAATATGGGAAACAGTGCAAAATTTTGTAGAAAACACCACCTGAATAAGGCTGCAGCAATTTTATTTATGCATTTATTTATTTATTTACTTACTTATTTAGTGTTTTAAGGAAGGGTGGGTCTACAGGGTGTTCAGGAGCTCACCACTAGATCAGACTTGTAGTGATCCTCCTGTTTACAGCCTCCCAAGAGCTGGGATTACAGACGCACACCACCATGCCCAGTCTCAATTGTTGTCTCTGGGCCGCCGCCCGCCCCCAGCCTGCGGACTTCGCCCGCGAGGCCAGGCGCGCGCGTGCGCGGCCCGCTGCGGGGCCCT